>NW_024412401.1:30798657-30879079 GCF_014898765.1 Herpailurus yagouaroundi
GCCAGTGCAGTTCCAGCTGCCTGGGATTATATCCCAACACTGCTTATCACTTGCTAGGGAATCGCAGTCTGGTTATTTCTCTTCTATCCCTCATTTTCCTCATGAGATTGTTACAGTGGTAAAGTAAATGAATGCATGTCAAGGGATTCCTATAGGGCGTGGCACATAGTGGACATTCAAATAATGTTGGCTTTTATTATCATTATTGGTGGAGGAGGCAGGCATTAATTCAATAATCACAAACAGAAATATAACCTTTCATCTATGCTAAGTGCTCTGAGAGCATTTATCAGGAGGATTTCCTTGGCTTGGGAAATAGTGATTAAGGTTAAGATCTGAAGGATAAATTCAGTAGTTGGAAGGGAGTGGAATAGTCGGGGGGAACAGGATATGCAAAGGTCCCATGGTAAGGGGAGGCACAGATTTCTGGGACCTTAAAGTAGGCCAGGGTGAAGGGGAACAAGAAGGAGGGAGAGTGTGGAGGTTGGAGATGAGGCAGGGACCAGGCTGTTCTGGGCTCTGTCTGAGCCCAAGATTTAGAAAAACTGGTTTTGCATGTGTCTCTAGGAGGTCAAAGTTCCCAGGTAGACCCATGGCTCGGACACCCTGAAGTGATGTCCCACAAGGATTTGGCTTTCTCCAGAGTGGAACCCAGCTTCTAAGGGACTCTAGGAAAGTGCAGGTGATAAGTAGTGGCTCAGAAGGTTGAAATTACCTAGGCCGTTATGTACTTGGATAGGTCATGCTTTAGGGACCAAAGTTTTTGATTATTTCAGTGTCCTGTTCAGGTTATCTTATGACTGGTCAGATGTGAGTAGTGTTTAAAGATGAAAACAGACTTCTTCCTTGTCTACAGGAAGACAAGGCCTAATGGGTCTTCAGCTTTTGGGATCACATTCACCATTTGAGAATCTGTTAACCTGTGAATTTTCTGTCTTGAGAGATGCATTTACATACTTAAATCCAAATTTGAGTACATCTTGAGGTTGGGTTCTTGGGTCTCCCTGAAACCCATCCATGGTCCCAGGTTAAATGTCCTTCCAGTGCAAGGTGATGTCTCACATTATGGATTCTTCCTCAATTTCCCTGCCCCACTGTATCCTGTCCTTTCCTTTTTTTTTAAGTTTATTTTTGAAAGGGGGGGGGGAGGGAAGAGAGAGAGAGAAAGAGAGAGAGAAAATGAGTAGGGGAGGGGCAGAGACAGAGGAGACAGAGAATCCTAAGCAGGCTCTACTTTGTCAGCCCAGAGCCCCAGGTGGGGCTTGAACTCCTGAACAGTGAGATCATGACCTGAGCCAAAAATCAAGAGTCAGATGCTTAACCGACTGAGCCACCCAGGCTCCCCTTGTTTCCTTTTCTCTTGTTGTTGCCTCGAGTTTGGACCCTTGTAACTTTTCCCTTAGACTGTTTTACTTTCCTCTGAATTTGTCTTCCTGCCTGTAGTTTCTCATCCCTCCAACTGTTTCTCCATGTATTCTATGGAAAAATTTTTTTGGGGGGATGTAAGTGAGATAAAGTTGTAACTATTTATTTTCAGAATAAAGTAAATCAGGCTTATAGATATTTTGTAAAATACATATAAGCTTAAAAAAAAATCAGTGGTCTCAGCACTCAGGCAACCAGTGGTATGTTTTTCCCTTGTATTTTACTATGGAAAGTTTCTTTTGTATAGTTGTGGTCAAACTGTATGCATGTATATGTTTACATTTATTCTTAACGTGTACTTTTTCTGTAGCTTAAATGTGTATATGTATTAATTTTTTTTTTATTATGGGAAGTATGAAACATACACAGAAGCAGAGACAATATTGTAATGAACCCTAGCCCCTGTGTACTCAGTCCCTAGCTTCAAAAATTATCAATATTGTATCCGTGAACTTTTGATGTGTAACATATGGTCTCAAACTTTAGCAGCTTAAAGTAACAAGATTTAACAGTTACTGTAGTTCATAATTCTCTGGGGGAGTAATTTGGACTGGTCTCAACTGTGTTGTTCTTTTGCTAATCTTGGCTGGCCTTAGTTGTGTTTTTGTGTTTTACTGCCACTTAGATGACGCTTCTTCTGGGATTGTCTGGCTGCCCTGTGGGGCCACAGGAGGGATTGGGTCTGTGTCTCTCTCTTCATCCAGCAGTTTATTCCTAGGCTTCTTTGTATGGTGATGGAAGACCTCCAAGCAGGCAAGAAGCAAGTGCAATGCATAAGTACTTACCAAGCTTCTGGTTGCATCTCATTTACTAACATTTCATTGGTCAAAGCGAGTCACAGGGTCAGTTCACACTCAAGGGATGGAGAAATTGATTCCACCTCTTGACAAGAGATTCTGTAGCATTATATTGTAAGGGCACGGATAGAGGCAGAAGGATTTGTGGCCATTTTTATAATCTACAAGATGTGTTGTTAATAGTAACATTAGTAAATTATCATTTTTTGATGTTATTGGTAACTTGACATGAATATAATTTAGATGGCTGAGTAACATGGCACCCAGTGGTTCCACTGAACCTCGTGTGATCGTTGCCTGATTGGTAGTGAGGTCATTGCCCTTTTTCTGCCATCATGAATAATGCTACAATGGATGCTTTGTGCATAAAGCTTTTTCTGGTTCTAGGATTATTTCCTCAGAGTAGTCACAAAAGTGATATTACTGTGTCAAACATTTTAGAGCTCTTAGTACACTTTGCCAAATTGCTTTCCAAAAGGATTGTATCAATTTACACTCCCACCAGTGTGTGTGAGAGTACCCCACAGGGATCCTTCTAAAATGCAAATCTGATTATCTCATGCCCAGTTTAAAAGTGATCTCTGCTACCTTCACAGTAAAGACTAAACTATGTAAGACAAACTATGTCTGCTACATGACTTTTGAATAACTAAAAGACTGTTTTAGCTTGATAAGACCATATATCCAAGGGCCATAGAATCTAGTGAGGAAACAAGTCTGCTTAGGCACAGAACCAAGAAGAGAATCCATCATTCTCCTGTCGTCCTTGAATGCAGGTACTATTGTAGGAGAGGAAGCTGAGGGTCAGAGTGTTCTGTATGAAAAGTAGAAACCTAGTCATAGCTTTCTATCTATGACATTATCTATTTTAGCATCATAGAATCTTTGCAAAGGAGTATACGTATAAGTACATATTTAATCAATGCAAATAAATTATAACACATTTGTTTTGTTGGTTGGAATTCTTTGGTTCCTGAAAACTACAGACTGAGATTTGGAATGAGACATCTTAGTTTGAATTCACATTCTGTCATTTACTAGAATTTGAGCAAGATTTAACAGCTCTATACCTCTGTTTCGTTAATTGTAAGATGTGGATAATAATGCCTATGTTTTAGGGATTTAGTGATGATTTAACATATGCATCAAATGTATAACGGAACCATTCAGTGGTAACTATTATTATTGTTATGTGAGATGAATAAGTAGAAGGGAACCATAAATGTAACTGAAATGAGGAGGCTTTGATACTCCAGGACTATAAATAAAGCTCTGTGACTTTTAACACCAAGTTTCCATGGTTTGGAATTCAGTTCAGTCTCCTAGCTGGAATTCTTGCCTTTTCTTCTTTTTATTTTTTAACATTTATTCATTTTTGAGACAGTGTGAGTGGGGGAGGAACAGATAGAGGGAGACACAGAATCTGAAGCAGGCCCCAGGCTCTGAGCTGTCAGCACAGAGCCTGACTTGGGCTCCAGCCCATGAACTGCGAGATCATGACCTGAGCTGAAGTTTGACGCTTAACTGACTGAGCCACCCAGGTGCCCTGGAAGGTTTCTTTTTCCCCACTATTCTTTTTTATTTAAAAAAAATTTTTTTTTTCAACGTTTATTTATTTTTGGGACAGAGAGAGACAGAGCATGAACGGGGGAGGGGCAGAGAGAGAGGGAGACACAGAATCGGAACCAGGCTCCAGGCTCTGAGCCATCAGCCCAGAGCCCGACGCGGGGCTCGAACTCACGGACCGCGAGATCGTGACCTGGCTGAAGTCGGACGCTTAACCGACTGCGCCACCCAGGCGCCCCTACCCCACTATTCTTGAGAATCCCCAGGTTCCTGCAGTCCTTGGTTCTTCTTGATGCCCACCTCTATGTCCTGCTTGGAAAGGGAGAGCAGAGACCAAGATGCTTTCCTGGAGGTAAAATTCTTCAACCAGTGATCTCCAGGATGCCCTGCCTGTGCTGTTGGGGTGTCTGGTGTCTGATGAAGCTTTTCCTGGACCCCAGGAATTCCGGGACTTGTTTGTTATCCCATTGTGAATGTGTATCTCCTGATTTGCTCAAGCCAACTTGGTTTTCCAGTGCACTCTTTCATAGGCTAGGATATAGTATGGATCACATATATAATTTTAAATTTTGTAGCAGACACATTAAAAAACATATAAAGAAGTAGATGAGGGTGACTGGGTAGCTCAGTTCATTAAGCGTCTGACTCTTTTTTTTTTTGCTTTTTCTTAAAATTTATTTTTGAGAGAGAGAGAGAGAGAGACAGACAGAGTGTGAGCAGGGGAGGGGCAGAGAGAGAGGGAGACAAAGAATCCAAAGCAGGCTCCAGGGGCTCTCAGCTGTCAGCACAGAGCCTGATGCGGGGCTCAAACCTGTAAATCATGAGATCATGACCTGAACCAAAGTCGGATACTTAACTGACTGAGCCACCCCTCGGGTGCCTGTAAGTGTCTGACTCTTGACTTAACCTCAGGTTACGATCTCATGGTTCATGGGACTGAGCCCTGCATCCGGCTCTGTGCTGTTAGCACGGATTCTCAATCTCCCACTCTCTCTGCCCCTCCCCTGCTCTCACTCTCTTGCTCTCTCAAAATAAACATACATTAAAAAAAAAGAAATGAAATGAATTTTAACATGTCATTTAACTCAATGTAAATATTTTTTCAACATATATATGAAATTTTTAATGAAATAATTTACTTGATTTTTTTCAAAGGAAGCCCTTGAAATCTCTTATATTTTACACTTCTATCTCAAGCTGGGCTAGCCACATTTTAAGTGCTTGGTAGCCATATATGGCTAGTGGCTACTATATGGGACAGCAGAGTTCTAGAACAAAACTACCTGTATTCCAAGTGCTGCCACATACAACTATTTTTCCTGAAAACTTACTTCTGGCTCCAGTTTGCTGGGTCTGTGAGGGATTCAGCTTACTACATGTTGTGCCTAGGATTATTTCCTTTTAGCCTAGTATTGTGTCTCATTTGCCAGTTCAGACTCCACTTCCTTTACAGTGAATTCCCTTTTAGGAGTCTCTTGTATTTTCCTACTTTGCTACTACTCTATTAGAGAAAAATGTTTTAAATCCTTGAACATCAGTAGGTAGGGGGCAAGAAAGTCAGAATTTTATTCCCCTTTCTCTCATGAAGTTCCTCTGCTCCTATGTGGATTTGTAGATACAAAGTATATGTGGGAATCTGTAACTCAAGTGCATAGAGATATGATGGAGAATGGATATCTCTTAACAATGGCTGGCAGTGTCTGAGCCCTAGGCATTGGGCTATCTAAAATGTTCTGTTGACTCCTGGAAGTTATGCTAGATGGAGTATAAAGGAATGATGTGGAGGGGCAGACACAAGTGGTACTGTACTAGTATGAACTTCCTGGAGGAGGCATGCACTAGAAGAATTCTCCATTAGTGACAGTGGTGTTATGGAGGTCCTGTGCACAAGGGATTCATGTGTCTTGTTTCCCAGGGTAGAGATTATTATCCCTGTTTATGGATGAAATAGTAAAACTCCAAGAGGTTAAGTAGTTTAGCTAAGGCCACAAGAAACGACTCACGTCTGGGGTCTCCATAGACCTTGCTCCTTCCAGTGTCTCACTGCTGCCCTTGATGGCTAAGGATTGGCTCAAGGGACCACTGGAGTGTACCCAAGGAATTTTGCTGGAGAGCAAGAGGTCTCTGCAGCAAATATTTGTAATTTCTTACAGAGGATATGGTTATAGTGCATTGATACTACGTTAACTATTGCCGTGGAACAAATTACCCCAAAATGGCATAAAATAATTCTTATCCTCACAATTCTGTGGGTCACAAATTCAGTCAGGGCAGAGTGGAATTGGTTTATCTCTGCTCCATAACATGGGAGGCCCCAGTTGGAAGACTCAAAGGCTAAGGGCTAGAAAGATCTGAAGATTTGTTTATTCCCAGATCTGCTGGCTGAGGTTGGCTGTCAGTGAGGTAGGTGCTTCAGACCTCTCCATGTCCTCTCTCTAGTAGACTGGTTTTAGCTTTTTCCCAGCATGGTGGCTGGGTTCTAAAGAACCAGACAAGAGGTATATTGCTTATCATTCCCTTGCCCCAGAAGTCATGCACTTCATTCACTTTATTCAA
The DNA here is from genome assembly GCF_014898765.1 of Herpailurus yagouaroundi. NCBI lineage: Eukaryota > Metazoa > Chordata > Mammalia > Carnivora > Felidae > Herpailurus > Herpailurus yagouaroundi. The sequence goes on from NW_024412401.1 coordinate 30,805,002, forward strand.
CAAGGTGGTCACAAAGTCCTGTCTAGTATCAGGGAGAGGTGAAACAGACACATCCTCTCGATGGGAAGTGGCAAGGTCCCAGGTGGGCAAGTAGCACCAGAAATATTTCTGTTGCCGTTTTTGGAAAATACAATCAGTTATGGTCATTATCAATGTTGTTGGCTCACTTATGGATGAGGAAGGAAAGGTGGAGAGGTAACTGGGAAGGAAATGTTTTACTGAGATCTCTAGTAAAGGTCAAAATAATGAAGGGGATTAGGAAAATAATGAAAATGCAAATAAGTTCAAAAGGAAAATGGGGGAGTATTTGAAGTCTTCCTCCAGCTGGAGATTCTTTCAAAAAAGGCATCTTTGACTTAGTCCACTGGCCTATTGCTCTTCCTTGCAGCCTCGGGCAGCCTCCACTGGCCAGAGTCCTGTCCCTAATAAACTTCCATAGCTCAGACCCAGGCCAGGCCACAACAGCTGGCCTTCGGCCTGCCCTTTTTTCTTCATGGCTTAACCCCATGCCTCCTTTTACTAGAGATTTGGAATTTCATTAAATCAGGGCTTGAACTGAGAAATAACGACTGCCTTTATATGCACTGGCTCTTTACTGGCAAGCTATTAGAGAGAAGATAAGGTTCTATAACACCGCAGGAATAAAGCCCAGAAAATTATGCGAAAAGCTCCACCATCCAGGATAAATGTTATAGGAGGCATTAACCTTCCATAAAAATCCCTTTGCTAGGCAGGAATTTAAATGACAGTCTCTGCGAGAGGAGATATTTAGCCTTAGAAATGTATTATACTGCTACCCTGTCTTAGAATAGCAAGTTCTTTGGTTATCAGCAGTTGGGTATTGTTCATCTTTTTCATAGGAATGTGTGCTCAGTAGTGTAGCAAATATGTGGATGTGGTTTCCTGGGTATACCCCTGTATTGCACTATGTGGTTTCCAAGAAGTTGTATATACATTCTGCTTTTATTTTGGAAAATTGAATAAGAAATTGAATTAGAGTTGAAGCACACTCTTCTAATAGTCTCCAAATTACTTGTCTTAAGGGAAAAATAATTTTTCTCCCTAAGGTGTAAGTGTGATTCTCCAATGAATGTGTTAGGCTTGAAAGCGATTATCCTCTCTTTTTATATAAATTCGGCTCTTCAGCAAACAAGCCAACAAAGTCACAGGGCAAAGCCTTCATATAGAGACTTTATGCATGTTGCACATACATGTTTATATGTGCTGGGGGAGGACCTTAGCTTATGGCCTAAAAATTATTATTCGGCTTTAAATTCTTAATCTCCATTTCTCAACATGGAAAGCATTTGTAAACGGGAGGAGAGACAAGATTCTTTCTTACTGTCTTAGAGACTCAGCTGGAGCCCCAGAGCTGCTTTCTGCTCTTCCACAGTTTGGTGGGGAAAAGGTGCTGAATTTCCCAGTGGGCTGAGTGGATGCAAGTTGTAATCCCTACCCTCTTGAGTTCTACCATGCCTCCTGAGTGGTTCCTCCCCAGAAATTAAAAAATGGCACATTATTTTTCTTTCTGTTGACTGAGTCCCTTTGAAATTATTGTTTGGACCTGGAATTGAAACTTCTCATAATGGGTGGTTGAAAAACCCATAGTTCCCCCTCATTTCCTTTAGTCAAGTTGACGTACTTATGAGGCAATCACATTAAGAATTTTAAGATTTTCTCTAGATTAAATCACAATAAGACCAAACTGAGATTAACTTTGGGAGTCAGAAACAATTACAAAGAAATGAAAGAAAAATAGATTTTTCTAAAAGGCTGTGTATAGTAATGCATCCTACTAATTTGTTAGAAACTACTTATTTAGAATATTTAAAAGCTTCCTGCCTTACAGTGGACTAAGTTTAAAAAAAATCTTAAGAGGACTGTATCTGTTCTCAAATGAGATTTGTTATTGTAGGAAAAGTGAAACTAACATTTATGGGGCCAGTATATGCCAGGCACTGTATTCTCTAAATTGCTTTGATCACTGGACAATCAGAATCCCATTTTTATACATAAGAAAACAAAGTCCTAGAGAGGTCTCCCAACTTGCTCAGACTTCAGATTACCTGGACTAAGCCAGAGTTTGTTACTCATCACCCCACATTCATTCTGGGTCTTTAGAAATTTCTCGAAGTTCTGGGGTGGCCAGCCAGTTTCTTAAGTGACAAAACTAGGTAAAATACCTCCTTTTTCCTTCCAGTTAAAGCTAATCCATTGAAAGTTTTCTCAGTTCTCCTCCTAAACTGATCACAAATCCATGTGTTTTTTTTCTTTTGTCACCAGTGTTGTCATTAGAGCCTGGGGCACCATCCCTTCTAGCCCATTGCTTTCCCTGGTTTCCAAATGTGCTCCCTGCTTTGGTGCTTGCTCACTGGCATCATGCAGAGCTGCCAGAACCATCTTCCAGGAAATGAAGATAAAATGTGTCTTTCCTCCACTTAGATTTCTCTGTGGATTTCCTATTGTGCCTAGAATAAAATTTGAGTTTCTTACCTTGGCTTATGAGATCTGGCGTGCTGTGGCTCCAGCCTTCCCCTCTCTTCCTGTCTCCTGCACTGTTTGCTTTGCTCTCCATGCTCCACTCCCCCACAGACTATTTCTAGAAAAGGGCAAGCTCTTTCCTGCTTCTTGCTCTTTTTCTCTCCCTTGAATATTCTTATACTGGCTCTTCACAGGGCTGGAGTCTTGCCCTTCAGGTCTTGGTTTAAAGGACAGTTACTCTGTGAGACCTTTGACCACCTTATTTAAAGAACTACCCTCCACTGTGTTATTTGCCATCAGGTGCCCTCTTTGCTTCCTTCATGGCTCTTGTCACAAACTGTAATTACTTGGTGTATTTGCTTGTTATCTTGCCCCTGTCCCTACTCAGACTGTAAGCCACATGTGAGCACTGTATCACGTTCTTTGCTGTTACCTTGGTGCCTGACACCAGGTTGCCACTCAACAGATCTTTGATGCAAAAATCAATGCATACTTCGGTGGTCCTTCTCTTAAAGTGCCTCCCTTTGCTAAATCACAAAGTGTATTCAATCATCATCATCTTCTCAGTGTCCCATTGGGCAAAAATATTGGAGTTGGCTTCAAGAACACTGGTCTCCATTCCCATCTTGGGCATTAATTTGCTGTATGACCTTGAACAAGTCATAATTTCTCTCCAGATGATCTTTAAATTCCCTCTGATTCCTGACCTCTGATTGTTTGCAGTTTCCTTACTGCTGTCCCCCTGAAGCAATCTTAATAGAAGCAACTTGCTTTTAACCAATTATGCTGGAATGCAGCCTGAAATTTATTGAGGTGGACCCAGGTTTCCTTTGTGTTTGGAGACTCTTGGGTGGTATTAAAGGAGTGTGTCAGGTGATGATGTCTGGGGAAGGGGGTCCCTCCAGATGCACTGCACGCGAGAGGCAGATGGGTTTCATTGCTGGAAGCTATTGTGACAATGGGGAGAACCTGTTTGTCTTTTGTGACACCGCAGCCCGGCTGAACAACCACAGAGAAACCAGTACCTACTAGTATATAGTGTCTTTGGGTTCTCCTCCCTCAGGAGTTCCTCCCCGGGAATCCCAGTCAGCAAAGGTGACTATAGACCAGAGAAAGTGAGTTCCTGTATGTGGGCTGGATCTGGACTGGGTGGCAGAGCCCAACTGGCTGCTCATCTGTGTATTCTGCTTGTGGGAACCTGCTTTCTTCTGTCATGTTTACCTGGGAATGGAGGAGGAGAGCAAGGTGGGTGTTATTTGCTGTGCTAAATAAACACTCTACATTCATTGCTTCACTAAATTCTGTGGGACAGTTATTATCTTCCTATAGTCCCCATTTTCCAGATGGGGAAGGTGAGGTGTATAGAGAGATTAACTTGCTTGAGGTCCCAGTGTTAGGAAATGGCAGAGTTCTGGAGTGCTCACTGTGTGATCTCTACTTCTCTCTCATGTCATTGGTCAGTTTTTGGTGTACAGGGAGTGTGGTGTACCACACTCCTCAAAAGAAGCCATTTTCAGGGACTGTTTGAAAAGTCAATGTAATCAAATGTGCTGGGATTAGATTTGGCAAACAAATTCCCAGCACCTGAACTTTGGAACTTAAAAAATAGGCAGGTTATATCAGATGTTAACATAGAGTCAAATAAGTGACGATGAAGAAGAATCCTTTGCTTAATAGGAAAAAAAATTTAAGAGTTGAAGTGAACTTAAAAATATATATTTTTCTTTATATCCCTATTGGCATCATGGCTTTTGGATGTTTCAAGAAAGCTGAAGTTTTCTCAAGCCGGAAAACCAACCTTCTAGAAGGTTATCTGGGGTCTAAAGGAGAAGATATTCCACACTGTTTATGATGTTGGTGATGTTGGGCCAGGCCCCGCTGGTCACTGGAGATAAAAAGGTGAAGAAGATACAGCCCCAGGCTGAGGATGGAGGTCAGGGACAGACAAAGTGGACGGTTTAATATGCTGTCATTAGGCTGTGACAGAGCTGAGAACAGGAGCCTGGGGAAAATTCTCTAGAGGAGGCAAATTTTGAGATGAGGCTTGAAGGATAAGCTGGCAGAAATAAAGGAGACAAGTGTGGGCAAAACTACAGAACCACAGGACATGCGAGTGTCTGGGGCGGTCAGGACGAGGCTGGAGAGAGTGATCATAACCTGCCTGTGGAGGGCCTTGCCGTTAGACTTTGGAGCTTGGATGTTATCCTGTGGTGAGGGTTTTAGAAAGATCCCCCTGGGGGGCCATTTGAGAACGTACTGGAGAGAAAGGACAGAAAGGATGGGAGGAAGGTTGTTCTAACAGTCCTGGCAAGACTGAAGCAGTCTTGAACTAGGGCAGCGGCAGTGTAAGAGAGAGGAGAGGACAGACTCAATCACGTAAGGAATTCTACCATTTGCAGAATTCGTGTATTAGGATGGTGTACAATGAAAGGACCTGGCACAAAGTAGATGCTACTGTGTGAATGGAAGCTGAGTATACAGATGGATTGTATTACACATGCACATATACCAGCTATGTAATTTTTTTTTAAATGTTTATTTTTGACACACAGAGAGAGACAGAGCATGAGCGGGGGGAGGGGCTGAGAGAGAGGGAGACACAGAATCGGAAGCAGGCTCCAGGCTCCGAGCTGTCAGCACAGAGCCTGACGTGGGGCTCGAACTCATGGACTGAGAGATCATGATCTGAGCCAAAGTCGGATGCTCAAACGACTGAGCCACGCAGGCGCCCCACCAGCTATGTAATTTTTATGTTAAGCATAAATACCTGGGAATTTTAAGTTAAAATATTTACTTTCATTATAGAAAGTGAATGCCATTTATGGCAATTCTGTAGCATCTAATGTTCTGTACGTTAAGATGACAAATTATTCTTTTCCAAATATTCATATTTAGTAACAAATTTTTCTTCCCAATTGCTTATTATTTTATTGTACTATTACAGATGTTGTATTTGATTTCAGAGTGGAATTTGCTGTTGCATATCATTAAATAAATTCTCAGGGATATAATTTATTTCACTCCTCAGAGAATAGAAGGAATTCAGTAGTTTTGAAGCCTGTGCCTGTCTTTCAGGGAGTTAGAAAAGCACAGAATACCTTGTTGAAATTTTTTTCCACAAAGACAGGTGTTTTTGGGGTGGGGGCACGGATATAATGTTGAAGATGGGATATAGTTGTGTGATGAAGATGGGCTGTACTTTTTAAAGTATGACCACTTATGCTTCGGAGCTAGAGAGAGCTCATGGCTGCCTGCTCATCCACTCTAAGTCCCCCTCGTGTTCTCATCCTTCATAGTATTTTTCACAACTGTGACTTATATATTTGGGCTAGACTAAATACAGCTTCAAATTCCTTCCTATCTCTTCTATCAGTAAGAGTGGGATCCTTATGACCTTTCATTGAATCTGGGTGGGCTCTATGACTGTTAGGCCAATAGAACATGGCAAAAGTTATGATGTGAGAGTTTCCAGGCCCAGACCTTAATAAATTGGTGGCTTCTACTTCCCATGTCTTGGAGCACTTTCTGGGAGCCCCCAGCTACTGAGCAAGAATCCTGATTACCCTGACACTGCCATGCCAGAGTGTGTTTGTAGAGGCACTTGTTCACCTCTCCCTGCTGAGCCCGGTTTTCCAGCCATCCTTGTCAAGGCCTATGGCATGTTAGTGAGCTACTTCGTACCCTTCAGACTTCTTTGTATCTGCCAGTAGAATATTGTCATGTGATCTCCATCAACACCACGTGGCACAGAACTGCCTAGCTAAACCCTACCCGAACTCCTGACCCTCAGTGTTGGGAGATATAATACAATGGTGGATCCTCTAAGCCATCATGCTTTGGGGTAGCTTGTTTTGGCAGTAACAAAAAAATTGGAACGATACTTGTTAATGTTTATTACTAATATGTATTTTTTTCTTTAGACAGTAAGCATGATGAGGATAATAGAGACCCTGCCTTGTTTGTTCACATGGTGTACTCAGCCCATGATTAGAGGACCAGAGGAACTTAATATTTAAAGAATGGATGAAAGTTCCGTGAATGCAATTGAACAGAGTGGAGTTAGCCTAAACATAGGTGTGGATTCTTTACTCGGACTCCTGAATTATTCCTGTATGCTCTTTTTCATTCTTTGGTTTTCTTCCAATGTGTGTCTGGGTCCTGATACTAAAACTCCTCTGGTTGTTTGCATGCAATGTATTTTGAGGCTAAGCATGCTATTTGTCTTAAGTTAGGGGTATATATTTTTTCTAGAACCCATTACGTGCCTGATTTTCTCAGATTGGTGATTGCAAAAGGGTGAGCATCATCTGGGTCTAAAATGAATTAAGAAGCAATATCTAGATCCATATGTTCTTCCTTCCTTCCATCCTTCCTTCCTTCCATCCTTCCTTCCTTCCTGTCCATGAAGCCTAATTTTGGCTCTGATGCAAAACTTCAAAAATAACTCTTGGGCTTATTAGCATCTGATGCCACACTGTACACCGAGAAACTGGCATGTTCATAGTAGGATGGAGGGCTTCTTTTCCTGACTTGCTTTGATAGCCAAACTTCTGTTTTCTTAGAGTCCACAAGTCACAGCTATTAGTAAAGCTTTTGTTCAAGTGGAATGCTGGTGCTGGATGCTTTATCTTTTCAACACATAATTCTGTTCCTCTTCCTCCTCTTTTGTTTGGTTGCAGTCTCACGTTCCATACCACAGCGAATGTGAACATTTGGTGACACTTGGGGCATCTTTATTAATTTCTCTAAGAATCTTTTCCATCACCTAGAAGATGGATCTTTTGGAAAGCACCAAGCTGATGTGATAGCTGAGGTAGTTTTAATAGTAGTATTTTGTTTTCTCAGGGCAGCTCTTTGTAGTAAATAAAAAAATACTGTCATGACTTTTTAGCATGCTTTGTTTTAAATGGATTGTCCTGTCTGAGTGGATATCATTAATACTACCCTTTGGCTGGGAGGGGGGTGTGCACCAAGGCAATGGGATGATGGACTGGATGCTTACTTTCTCACAAATGGGCTGTTTTACATTGGGTAAACCAGGGTCCTAAAAGCCCTCGTTTCATTTATATATATTTTTTCCTGATGGGGATTTTAAAGAATTTCATGGCAGTATAGTCAGAGATAATGCAAAAAGTGGTGCCTGGTGATAATTTATTAATGTGATTAGTACTATGGAAGAGTCAGGGAACAATTCCATTTAGGGGGTCCATTGGGTATAGGTGTGTAAGTGGATAGGGGAAAGGGTACTCATGTTGCCAGTGATTATGTTAAAAGCTGGGATGCATCAAGGGAGTCTTAACATTTCATTCATGATTGAAAGTGACTGAGAAAAGTTGGTATATTAGTCAGGATTCATTTGGCCACAAATGACAACACAACTCCCTGTCTTAAAAAAAAAAAGTAAAATTTATTGACACATGTAATTGAAAAGTCTAGGTCTTCAGACATGGTTGAATCCAGGTGCTCAAATAATGTCACTGTGTTGGACTGATTCTAAGGAAGGCTTTTTTGAACTAGTGGCAAAGATATCCTCTAGTAACTCAGGACTTTCATACAGTAGGGGACACAGAGTAGATTCTTTTCTGAAAGCTCTAGCAAAAATTCTGGGGTGATTCTCCTTGGCCTTATTTAGATCATATAATTATCCCCAAACCAATAACTGGCCAGCAGGAGGGTGTGTGCTAATTATCCAGGTCTGGGTCATGTGCTTATCATCCTTGGAACTGGAAGCACGGTCAGACCCAAGTGAGTCATGACTAGAAATGGTGGGGGAGGTGGTTTCTCAGAGGACCGCCTCAAGACATATTCCATTATAGTTGCTTATTAGTCTTCCAGGATCCTAGGAGCAGAGAGTGAGATGCTTCCTGCACTGACCTTCAGATGGAAGAACTGAGTCTAGATGTATTCTGCTATTCACTCACTAAATGACTTTGGCCTAGTCAGTTTCCCTCATGGGGTCTCACATACCTCATTTGTAAGGTGAGGAATTTAGACCAGTGATTCTAATGATCCCATTCACCTCAAAGATTCTACAGTTTTCTTTACCCTGGCTGGAGGGATTATTGTAAACATCCAGGCCGACGAAGTATGGTACTGTGCTACATAAACACAAGGGGTTTCTGATTCTGATGTCGGTGGTACTGATGGTGACAACAGTCCTGCACTCTATTAAAAACAGCCCCCAGTCCTCTGCTCAGTATCTGAAGAAATGCTGCTTCGGAGCTCCCCCTACTTCCCCTCGTCAGCTCAGCAGCCTTGCTGGTGAGACTTTCTGGCTGCTATAAGGTCACTGGGATAAATGGAAAGGTTGGCCCATTGCCTGAAAATGAGTTTGGATTAAAAGTTCCTTGCCCAAGAAATGGAAAGAAAAAACCTGCTGGGATAGCCAAGGGGAAAGAGAAGTGAGTGACCTCTTTAGAAAGAACTGCAGCCCTGAAAATCTGACTAATGGCTGGAGAGGGTACGTGATGATAACTCACAGTGGCCACTTGGATTTAATTATAGCAACATTTGCAGACAATAAGTGGGTCTTGAGTGAAGCCGGCCTGATGATATGGCAGTGACAGAAGCTAATCTGGATTTCTGGCCAAAAGGATGGATGAGAAAGAACTTGGGAACATTTCTTCTAGGAGATACATGTATGTGGAGATTTTTTTGTTATCATCATGGTCAAATATTTACTAAGTTCCTGGGGTGAAGATGATGATGTTCTGAATTGTGGAAAAAGAAGTGGATTTGGGGTTTGGAAACCCTGGGCTCACTTCTAGAGTTTTCACTCATTCACTGAGCCTCATTTGAATCATTTGCAAAATGAGGAACTTTGTTCTTTGTGGTCCTAAAAATTAGTAATTTTGAGACTAGAGGTTTGTTAAGGTACATTATTTTTTTTTCTTCTAACATTCTATGCTTTTTTAGTTCTGTGGCTTACCAATACTACTACTATAGTATTCTTGACATAGTACTCTCAGTAAAAAGGACTTATTAGAATAGTAGAAAACTCAAAAATTCTCAATACTGAGCTATCCGTAGGATTCCAGCAGAAAATACATGGTCTGAACAGCAAAGCAAACATTTTTCCAACTAGCTTCTGTTTATTGAGTGTCGACTATGTGTCTACTCTTGAATGTCAACACTGTGCTTTGTGCTTTATATACAGAGAATGCTGTAGGGGAGGTTTTACTAAACCCATTTTAAAGGTTAGGATACTGAAGGTCCGATAGGCTAAGTAACTTGCTCAAAAAAATCAATTATGCCTTAACTCTTGTCCTTTAGTCTAAAAATTACTTTTAAGACTAAAAAGAACTCATTTTGAAGAAGGTAACTGGAAACACCAGAAGTGAACAAGATTTCCTAAGTTCAAGCCCAGTAAATAACCTTGCAAGGTATGGAGCTGGATTCAGGTCTCAGTGCAAGGACTGTTCTCTTAGCATTCTGTTATACGTCTGTTCTGTATCTCTTCTCGGATCTTGTTAAATACAGGCAGCTTTGGAATTTCTGGTCCTAGGAATCATCTTTTAGCAGTAGATTTCTGCCCGATACCTGTCGTGTCTGAAATCCAAGCTTTGTGAGTTGTAAAAGCACACGGAAATATAGAAAGGCCTGGGGAATGGGGACCCTAGAGGACACTGAGGGTTGTGGTTAGCCTCTTGCACTCAGCCAGCTCTGGATACATATTGGTTGGAAATGATGATTGTTTTTTGTGTCCTTCAAGTGAATTGCATTTTTCATGAGGATAAGTTGCTATGATATGCTTCTGTGTGTAATGGAGTCATGGAGTCCAAGATGATGGTCCTAAAAAGATTTTGATTATATTTTATATCTTTGTAGTATTCACAACTCTCAAATGATTATTTTCCTTCAGCTGAATTATTATTTTCCAGCCCTGTGAATGTTCTCAGCTACTGCATAAGTTGACTTTTACTGCTTACAAATTTTCCCCAAATATAGTGGTTTGAAACAACAAACATATATTTATTTAGATTATGATGCTGTGGATTAGCAAGTAGGACTAGGCCCAGCCAAGTGGTTCTTCTGGTCTGGGATGGCCGTAGTCTTGCATGAACTTCCAGTTAGTTAGGTGGCTCTGCTTTTGGGACTTGGTTGGGGAAATGGGGGTCACTGGGTCACATGTCATTCATTATCCATCAGGGTAACCTGGGCTTGTGCACTTGACGGCTGGATGGGATTCTAAGAGAAGAGAACTTCTCAAGTTCTCTGGAATCTCAGAACCATCACATTACTTCTGCTGCTTTCTTATCTACTCAAGTCACAAAACCCACCTACAGTCAAGGGGTAGGGAAAGAGCTTCCATGTTTTTGATGGTAGTTGCTACAAACTCACATTGCAAAGGTGAAGTCACACAGGGAAGGAAGCCACTGTGAATTTTTGTGAAAAGTCTACCATAGTCATTCCTATTGCCATTGAGCTCATGAATGACTACATAGACTGTCATGGTTGCTGTGGAATCCTAGCCCTTTGCAATAAGAAAGCAGGACATTGTCTTTAGCAAATAAATGGAGCTTTGATTGAATATTTTTGTTCTTTTTCATTTCAGAAGGAATTTGGATGGCTTTTAGAGTTACATGTAACAAGGTAAAAGAGAAAATGGAAAGTATAGGGAAAAGTAAAGTAGAAAAAGATGAAGCCAGGAGCATAGTATAAGCATGCTCAGAGGTCTTGTATAGTTGCTAGAAGTGGGCATATTTGGACCTGGGCTCCTTGTAGCCAAACAGAGGAGAACATGATCAGTTGTGTGAACCGTAGTGCCCATAAGACAGAAAGAAGCTAGTGTCTGATGTTGGGTATGATAGTTCAGAGTTGGTAGGAGTATAGCTCAGGAAGGGAGCTTTTCTTTTTGTCTCATGGGAAGACTAGTGGGGTACAATGTACTAAATAGAATTTGAAAAGAGACCAAGGGTAATTCAAGTCAATAGGTATATACTGTGTTTGATAATTAAATCTAACAGTCACATTTTACAGGTAATGTGTGTTTTATGGATTATCAAGTACTTGTGCATCATCATTTGTTGCCTTCAACAATGGTGTGAGATAAATAGGGGAAATATGGTAATATGACTTGTATTATCTCACAGGGAAACTCAGAGAGGTCCAGTGACTTGATTAAGGTCCTACAGTAATAAGGCATGTCTTCTGACTTCAGAATCAGTGTGATATGTGGGAAATACTGGATGAGATGCTTTGGAAGATACAGAGGAGGGATATGGTATCAGGAAACTATTAACTCTGGGGGAGAAAGGATTTAATAATGGTAACAGTAATAATAAGGAGTATTTTCTTTTGCCTTCTTTTTTATATGTATTATTTGTGTTGATCTTTGCACAGACCCCATTTTACAGATGGTAAACACAGGCTTAAAGAGCATAAATCACTTGACTGTGGCCTCCCACGTGGTCTCCAATGTTGGTTCGTGACTTTAGCTCTATATCAAATTCTAGGACTTTCCACTAAATGAGTCAAGTAGACTTGATATTAGCAGGGGATGCTGTAAGAGGGTGTGTAATAATATACAAATAGAACCTTAGGAAATCAGAAGAAGCAGACACCAGAGGAGGCCAAATTAGTAGGGGAGAATTAATGGAGGGACACAGAATTAGCTGGAGTCTGAAGGGCTGGCAGTGATGTGCATAGTAAGGGAAGGCCAAAGAGCTAGGTGAAGCAGGGGGAATGGTACAAGTAGGTGCAGAGGCAGGAATGAGTGAGGCTTATTCAGGGCAATAGTGGGAAAAATTAATCTGATTCACTTGTTAAGTGCAGTAAGTGAAAAGATAAATTAGATATGGCTGGGTCCTCAAAAAACTTAGTAGACAAACACCCATAAGGAAAGTAGTGGAATTTAAGTTTGGGGAAATACTGGTTGACCAAATTTTGGAAGAACTATCAAGATAAGGGCTTGATCTATAGGGACTAAAGGAAAAATCATGGATCTAACAATACCAGGATTTCATGAGCCAGGTCACAGATGTAAAGAGGAAATAGTCCTAATGTCAACTATTAAATAGAAACTCTGGTAGAAAGACCCCTGGCCTGTGTGTCCTGGAGAGGGCTTGGGTCCAGATAACTGGGCCGATCTGTGGCAGAGTTCAAGCATCATGAATGCAGGAAATGGCAGCCCGTTACCTCAGCACTGTCATGCAGAGAGTATTCAGGGCTAAAGTATGTACTTAACGTGATTTTCTTAAAAAAAAAAAAAAAAAATTGTTTCTCTGATGGTAAATATGTGTTCACGGTAGGAAAATTTAAAAACATCCAGAATTTAAAACAGATAATACATTACCTAGGGAGAAACACTGTGACTTTTGAAGAACTTCTTCTAGGTTTTTTTTTTTTCCTATTTATGGGTCTTAAAATAGATGTATTTATTCCAATTCCTCTTATGTATAGATCAGAGAGCTGAGTCCTGTTCCTCATCTCTGATTATGTTTTTAGTGATCCTAGAAATGAAATCACTTGGTTGTATTAATGATCATCATACTGCTAAAATTACTAAAAAATTTTTTTTGAATGTTTGTTTTTGAGAGAGAGCATGAATGGGAAAGGGGAAGAGAAAGAGGGAGACACAGAATGTGAAGAAGGCTCTAGGCTCTGAGCTGTCAGCACAGAGCCCAACATGAACTGCGAGATTATGACCTGAGCCAAAGCTGGACACTTAACTGACTGAGCCACCCAGGTGCCCCTCGCTAAAATTATTTCTAAGGAAGGTGTAGCAGGTTTTACTTTCACACTATATGAGAATGCTCTTCTTAATGCACCTTTGTCAGTCTTGGTCACAATCATTAAAACTAAATCTGTTATTCTAAATCCTTGAACCCAGTACTGTATAATCATTCATCAGGCAAATCCCATTAGAAGGAAATTTTACAAAATTCCTGACCAGTACTTCTCAAAACTGTCAAAGTCATTGAAAACAAGTAAAACGTGTGAAGCCATCATAGTCAAGAAAAACTTAAGGAGACATGACAACTAAATGTAATGTATCCTGGATGGGGAAAAGGCCGTTAGGTAAGACTAAGGAAATCTGAACAAATTATGAACTTTAGATAATAACAATGTATCAATAGTAATCATTTGCACAAATTTGCCATACCAATGGTGTGTGGTATATCTTCACAATTTTTCTGTAAATCTAAAGCTGTTCTAACATAAGTTTATTGAAAACTAAAAAATAAGGTGCACACACACAAACACAGGTGCAAGTAATGAAGTGACTAGAGAGCTATAAATACCTCTTAAAAATTTGCTAAAATGGTTGGTCTATACCTAACAACATGAGTCATTTATGGTCACTAAGATTTTCTTGAAATTACCCGAGATCACAGAAGAGGTTGCTGAAAAGGATCATATGAGAATTCATATGATATACTATGTTCTATTGGATTGAGAGTATAGTGCTTAAGAGCATGGAGACTGGAATCAAAATGCCTTGGCTTGAGCCCTCATTCTATTATTTACCAGCTGAATAATTTTGGATTAGTTGTCTCATGAATCTGCTCCTTAGTCTTTCAGTCTGTAAACTGGTGATAAAAATAGACTTTAGTAAGTTGGTCTCAGAATGATGTGTTGATATTTGTATAGCACAGAACTATGCCAGGCATTTAGTGCCATGAAAGTGTTTGTTAATAAATTAGTAATGATGAAAAAATAAATCTGTTAATTACGGAATAAACATGACTGATCAACCATCCATGCCAGGCATTGGGTTCAGTGCTAAAAACATAGTTGTAGAAAGACCTTGCCCTCAAGGAGATTAATGTTTAGTAGGCAGATGATAAATAGGTAATCAAATTGCAGTAAGTGTTAGGAAGGAAATAATAAGGCTAAATTGGTGCTTAAAAAATGTTTCATTGTTTTAAATTTATATTTCTTTGATTCCTTGTGATAGGAGATGTTTTATTCTATTTGTTAATCACTTAGTTTATTGCTTTTAATTTATGTGTGCCTTTTGTCTGTTTCTATTGGGGCAGTTCTTATATTGATTTATAAGAGCTCTTATTTATTAAGGGTATTAAGTCTTCTAGTTTTATATTTACCTTTTAATCCTATTTCTACTTTAAAAATATACACTGCAAGATTTGAATTATTATATGGGCATTTTAGCCACTTACCCTGGAGAATGCCTCCATTGCTTTTATGAGAAAAATGTAAAAGTTTCCTTTAACCCGAAAGCAAACACATATTCATATATATTTTTCTTCTTAACATCTTTTCTTTTTTAATGTTTGTTTATTTTTGAGAGAACCAGAGAGAGAGAGACAGAGTGTGAATGAGGGAGGGGCTCTGAGATCATGACCTGAGCCTAAGTTGGATACTTAACCTCGAGCTACCCAGGCACCCCTCTTCTTAATATTTTCTGAGTTCATTTTTTACCCTTAGCTCTTTCTTCCATCTGAATTTTATTTTTTTAATAAGGCATGATGTAAAGAGCTAACTGGATTTTTTCCTAAACCTGGTTAATTTCTTGACTAATTCTTTGTTTTCCTACTTTTTGTGATGTTGTTATCATTCCTTATTATTATTTTTTAACCTACTAGAGTCTTACTTCTGGGTATCATGATATGTTTCTCTGATTTTAAAAACACCTCTCACACACTTGATCGCTGTAGCTCTGTGGTATGCTTTACTTTGGTAGATTTACTATTGGCAGGTACTACTTCATTTTTTTTTTTTTCCTTCTCTAAACTTTTTAGTTATTTCTATCAGTTTTATATTTTGGGTGAACTTTAGAGTTATTTTAACAAATTTCAATAAAATTCCACTTAAGCTGTTGACTAGGATTTTATTAACATTTCACACTGTATTGTCTGTTGGACAATTTTTTTTTTCCTGTTGGTCTCTTTTCATCAGTTTTGACTAATACTTAACAAATCCTTTTGTTCAGTAGATACAGATTTTTCTTCAGTGTTGCCCAGTTTTCCTCCCTCCCTTTAAATCTTTGATTTTTTTCTTTTCTATTTGTCTTATTTTTAGAAATAGTGTGTGTTTATTTCATTTCTAGTCCCTACCCTCTGTATCTTCTCTCTTTTTGTTTTCTTTTCTGTCCTTTGCATTCTTAAAGGACTTTTGAAATTTGTTCTTATGCCACGAATTTTTATACCACTGATTTTCTACAGTGTCTACGGTTATGTATTTTGCTTCTAATGCAGATTTTGGCTCTGTTTTGTCATTTTTTGTTGCCTTCTCATCTCCGCAAGCTTATCTTTATGTCTCTGCCTATATTTCACTTGTTTTTTATTGCATCTGGCACTGGATATTCTCAACTTTTACTTGCTTAATGTTGTCCTTATTTTCTCTAAAAATTAAAATGGATGCTGTCCGAATTTCTTTAGTTTTCTAAGTAAATAATTTTTGGAAAGCAGCTTTTTGATTGAGACGTGGTTCTTAATTTAACGTAAAAGAAACTAACTTTGGAAGATTTCAGTAGAAAATTGGGTTGTTATGGAATTGCTGGGATGGAGAATGTGTGCTGGAGAAGTGGACCCAGAGGCAACATTGTGAGAGTCTTGTCAAGATCACACCATAGAACTGGGCAGGGAGCATTCACTGAGGTCTTTGATAAGCACAAGGTAGCTCTTCCTCTGTCATTGCTGCCTCCAGAAAGTGGCTGTTACTGATTTTAATTTGGATTTCCGTGATTACTTGTCATTTGAGCAGTTTCTTCCCCATGTGTGGACCATCCATTTGTTTGCATTCTTTTGTGAAGTGTCTACTCAAGCTTCTTGTCTACAATTTAATCGTCATTTTTCTTATTATTGAGTTGTTATAGTTCTTTATGAATTTCAAATACTAGTTCTTTCTCATAATGCAAATATTTTCTACTATGTAGCTTATCTCTTCATATCTTAAGACTGTCTTTTGGTGAGCAAAAGTTTTAAATTTTGATAAGATCCAATTTACCGATTTCTTTTAATAGTTTGTGGGGTTTTGTTGTAATTATTCCTTACCACAGGGCTGCAAGTATTTTTCTCCTTTGTTTCTCTTGTTTGCATTACATCTAGATATATGGACATTTTAATTAATTTTTGTTTATGGTATTAGGGAAGTGTCCATGTTTCTTTTCCCACTTATGCATATGTAGTTGTTTCAGCAGTTTGGTAAAAAATTTTCTTTCTGCATTAAATTGTCACAGTATTTTTGTTGAAAATTGACCATGGTATGAATCTTCTTCTTGATTCCATATGATATGCTGTACAAATTGAACTGCAGGTTTATCCTCTTGTATTATTGTCTTGGTGACTGTGTCTTCAGAGTAACTCTATTTGAAATCAGTGTAAGAATGCCAACTTTGTTCTTTTTCAAAAATGGTTTTTATATTCTAAGTGATTTTGATTTATATACGTATATTTTATAATCACCTTCTAATTTTATATTAAAGTTCTGGTATTTAAATTGGCATTATGTTGAAACCATAGGTAAATTTGGATGTACCAAATGTAATATTCTGTATATTTTGGTGTAGGTGTCCTATATGGCTTTTGTTGGATATTACCATTTTTTGGTGCTATTATAAATGAAATTTGAAAAATTTGTATTCCAGTTGTTTGCTGTTGGTATAAAATTCAATTAATTTTGATTATCAGGTTTTCAATTGTTTGATTTTCGGTTTTGATTTTAAAGTTTTAATTCCATATCCTGAGATCTTACTATATTCACTCATTAGTTATAGTAGTTGTTTTGTATCTTCTTGAAGATTTTCTACATAAATAATCATATCCTCTGAAAATAGAGACAGTTTTATTTCTTTTCTGATTTTTCTGATTTTTTTTATTTTTGTCAATGTATTGCAATGGCTAACACCAGCAGTGTTGAGTAGAACTAGTGACAGCAGGCATCCTTACTTTCTTCCTGATCTTAAGAGGAAAACATTATTTCACCAGTAAGTATGATACTGGCTTTAAAGATTTTTTTCTAGATGTCTTTACCACATAGAGGAAGTTTCCTTCTATTCAGAGTTTGCCTCAGAATTTTTATCATGAATGGGTGTGGTTTTGACAAGGGAGTTTTTCTGCATATAATTTTTCTCCTTTATTTTGTTAATATGGTGAATCGCATTGGTTTCTTTTTACCTTGCATTACTGGCATAAACTTCACTTAGTCATGATGTATTATTCTTTTGATATATTGCTGGGTTTGATTTGCTGAAAGTTTGCTAAGAGTTTCTGCATCTGTGTTCCTGAAGCATATGGATCTATAGTTTTTCTTTGATTGTAATATCTCAGTATGGATTAGCATCAAGATGATGTCATTCTTTTCTTCTATTTTCTGTAGGAATTTTTGTATAATTAGTATGATTTTCTTTCTTTTATGTCTGGTAGAAGTCACTAGGGTGACTAGAGATTTTCTTCATGGGAAGGATTTTTAGCAAAGACTCATTTTCTCTTAATAGCTGTCAAGTTATCCATTTCTTCTTGATTGTACTTCACTAGGTTTCAGGGAATATATTTATTTTATTAAGTTGTCAATTTTTCAACAGAAAACTGTAATTCTTAGCATTTTAATATGTGTAGTATCTATATAGTTGTAACCTCTTTTTTATTCCCAATATTGGTCATTCGTGTCCTCTTCCCCACTCCACTTCCAATTCAGTCCAGCTAGAGCTTTAGGAATTTTGTTTATCCTTATCATAGAGGAAGCTTTTGGCTTTATTAATTCTATTTATTTTTTCTGTTTTATTGTTTTTTGCTCTGAATTTTATATTTCCTTTTACTTGCTTTGGCTTACTTACTTTGTTCTCCTTTTTCCAGAGGTCACTAATTGTAGATGATTCCTGTTGTTTCTCTACGAAGTGTTTAAAACCATAATTTTTCTTCCAGCTACTGCATTAGCCTCACCCCACGAATATCATTCCATTTCAAATATTTTCTAATTCTTTTCTAATTTCTTTTTTGACCCTTGGGTTATTAAGAAAGCTGTTGTCTGATTTCCAAACATTTGTGATCACCTTAGCTATATTGTTGTTATTGATTTATAACTTAATCTTTTAGTATCCAAAGAACATTCTTTGTATGACTTCAGTCCTTTGAAATTATTGAAGCTTGCATGATGGTTTAACGTAATGGTTTATCTTGGTGCATTTACAATATATACTTGAAAATGTGTATTGTGCAGTTGTTGGGTGTAATGTTTTATAAATACAAATTAGGTATAAATCAATGATAGGTCCAGTTATTCTAGTCTATGTATTTACTGGTTTTGTCTAACTTTTCTGTCATTTGCTGAAAGAGAGGTGTTAAATTTTCTCACTGTGATTGAAGCATCATCTATATCTTCCTTTCATGTTGTCAGTGTTCAACTCTTGTAATTTAAGGCTGTATTTATTTGGCACATGCCCATTTATGATGTCTATGCTTTTTCTGATCAATTGGCTCTTTTATTATGAAATGTTCTTCATTTTTTTTTGGTAATACTCTTGAAATCTATTTTATCTGATATTATTATAGCCGTTTCAGCTTTACTTTGGTTATTCTTTTTTACATGGTGTGTCTTTTTTTGTGTTTACTTTTAAACATTTTATATTTAAAAACATGTCACTTATGGATAGCATTTAATTGGGTCGGTTTTTTAATTCTGATGATTAATTTCTGATGATTTAATTGAAATGTTTAACTCATTAACATTTAATGTAATTATTGATATGGCTAGATTGAGGTCTACCATTTTATTTGTGTGTGTGTGTGTGTGTGTGTGTGTGTGTGTGTGTGTGTGTGTGTTTTAACCCATTTCCCCCCTTTCTCCCATCCTGCTCTCTTTTGGATTATTTTAATATTTTAACTTCCATTTCAGTTATTTATTGGTTTATAATTATACTCCTGATCACTTAAAAAAAATTTGGTCTATTCACTCTTAACTATTCATAGTGTATGTAGTGTTAAGTAATAAAAAGATCTTTAAAATTATCCTACATGGGCCTGAATAACTCTGTTCTTAGGACTCAAACCTATGTGAATAGTCTGAAACAATAGAAGTAAACTTTAATAACAATGATTGTCGTCACAGCATTATTCAGTAGTGCAAACAGTAAACAACAATAAAGCCCTAAATGTCTAAAAAAAAAAAAAAAAAGGTAATAAAAAGAGAGTATTGTAATGTATAGGTTCATTTACTCTCTATCCTACCATACTCTTAAGTTATAGTTGTTTTTATATCATACCTACATGCGTTATAAATCCCACAAGGCGATGCTGTACTTTTTGCTGTGAAGTCATATGTATTCAACAAAAAATTTAAAAGTCTTTTATATTTACATATATCTATTATTTGTATACAATGCTATTCATTCATTCCTGAAAATCCAAGATTCCCTTTGGTATCATTTCCCTCAATCTTTATTTATTTATCTTAATTTTTCTAATGTACATTTAGTACAAGTCTGGTGGTGACAAATTCCTGTTTGTTTGTTTGTTTGTTTGTTTTAAATCTGAAAGTGTCTTTATTTCACTTAATTCTTGATGGGTATTTTGCTTAATTTGAAATTCCACATTGGCAGTTATTTTCTTTTAACATAAAAGATGTTCCACTGTTTCCTAGCCTCCATGGTTTTGGTCAAGTCTATAGTAACTTCTCTTTTGTTTTCTTACACATAATGTAATGTTTTTCTCTGTTTGAAATTTTTTTCTCTTTATCTTTGCTGGTCAACAGTTTGACTAGAATGTGCTAAGGCATGGATTTCTCTAAATTAATTCTGTTTAAGATTTTTTGAACTTGAATCTGTGAATTTATGTCTTTCACAAATTTAGGATGGTTTCTGGTATTTCTTTTTCTTTAAAAATATTTTCCTGCCCTATTCTTTCTCTCAGTGATACATTTTGAAGTTATTTCACAGGTCCCTGAGGGTTTGTTAAAATTTTTCAACTTTTTTCCATCTCTCTGATTCAAATTGAGTGATTTCTATTGATTCATCTTCAAATTCACTGTTTCCTTTCATCCTAAATTTGCCATTAGGCTCATCTATTGAATTTTTAATTTCAGATGTTTTGTGTTTCAGTTCTAACATTTCCATTTAAAAAATATTTTCTACTTCTCTGCTGAAGTTTCTGTTGTTCATTATGAGTGTATTTTCCTTGACCTCACTGAGTATACTTATAATAGCTATTTTATTTAATTTAAAATTTTTTTAAAGTTTATTTATTTTTGAGAGAGAGAGAGAATGCAGGCGAGGGAGGGGCAGAGAGAGAGAGGGAGCCACAAGATCTGAATGAAGCAGGCTCCAGGCTCGGAGCTGTCAGCACAGAGCCTGATGTGGGGCTCGAACTCGTGAACCCTGAGATCATGATCTGAGCGGAAGTCAGATGCCTAACCGACTGAGCCACCCAGGTGCCCCTGTAATAGCTATTAAAATTTTTTTGTTTTTAATGTTTATTTATTTTTGAGACAATGCAAGAGACAGAGTGCGAGCAGCGGAGGGGCAGACAGAGGGAGACACAGAATCTGAAGCAGGCTCCAGGCTCTGAGCTGTCAGCCCAGAGCCCGACGTGGAGCTCGAACTCGTGAACTGTGAGATCATGATCTGAGCTGAAGTTGGACGCTCAGCTGATTGAGCCACTCAGACGCCCCTATAATAGCTATTTTAAAATTCTTCCCTCATAAGTGACTATATGGGCTATCTTGAAGTTGGCATCTATTGTTTACAATTCCTCTTGAGAGTGAGCCGCATTTTTTGTATGTTGAGTATTTTTACATTATACTGGACATTGTGAATATTGTACAGACTCTGGATTTTGCTATATTGCTCTAGAGAGTATTGAAGTTTTGTTTTTGCAGGGAATGAACTTGGTTTGACTTAAACTGAAAATTGTAATGCTGATGATGAGTGGAATTTAAGACATGAGCTCAGTTCTTTAAGCCTTAACTACTAGCTGCTTTCCATTAGGCCCACTGATACATGGTTTAGGGATCAGGCAGAAACTTAGGCTTTACTTAAGCACAGAATTTGGTATTCCTTTTTCCTGACTGTCTTCTTTCTTTACTCTCTGATTGTGCAGTTTTCCTGGACTTTTTCAGCTGGTTCCTCTAGCCAGAATAGTAGCAGACCTTTTCTTGGAATTTCAGCCATGCCATCTTGGCCATGATTCTGGCTGCCTTCAGGGCATACCTGAAAAAAACTGGAATTCACTCAGTGCTGGTTTCTTGCTACAATTTTGACTGCCTTCCAAAATATGCCTGCTTTTTTTGAGTTCCTGGAGCCCACAATGGTTTGTTTTTTTTTTTTTCTTCCAGCATTTATAGATGTTATTTATAGGTGGATGAGTTGTTGGGCACTCCTTTAAAAGCAAAACTCTGTTTCCTATCTTTAGAGGTCTGTGATTTGCTTAGTGTTTCCTTTATTAATCCTCAGTTTACTTGAGCTAGCTTGATTGGATTTGTTTCTTTTGAAGCCAGAACAGAAGCCATTAGTTATGGAGTGCAGAACTACTATAGACTTGGCAGAACGGCACAATGGCAAGGGCATAGGTTTGGGAAACATACTGTTGTAGTTCAGCTATATGACTTACCCAAGTATTTGTGTTATCCATTGTTGTATAAAAAATTACCTGAATACTTAGAAACTGAAAACCAGAAACGTTTATTATTTCATGTGGATTCTGAGGGTTAGGAATTTGGGAGCTACTTAGATGGATGTTTCTGACTCAGAGCCTCTCACGAGGTTGCAATCAAGCTGTCAGACAAAGCTGCAGTGCTAAAGATTTGACTGGGGCTGGAAAATCTATTTCTAAGTTCACTTACTGTTGGCAGGAGGCTTTTGGCAGGAGGCTTCCATTCCTTGCCACATGGGCCTCTCTCTATAGGGCTGCTGACAACATGGCTGTCCCCAGAGCCAGTGGGTGGGGTAAGAGAGAGGAAGGGAGGGGGAGAAGACAAGAAAGTGGTTAGCATTTAATTCACATAAATAAGCTTCCTTTCTTATACTGCCCTTGGCAATTGGCTTTGAATGGCCTGGAATCTAAGCAGCTAGGTGGCCAGTTTGCTTGCTTACTGTGGCTTTCATAGCTCTTGGTCACATTGAAGCTACTGAGATGCCTCAGCAACATAACCAAAACATTAACCCGTGGAGGTCTTACAGAACTCTGATAAATTTGGAGATATGCAAGGATCTCAAGTATCAAGCTTTGACTCACTGATATCCTGAGAGTCCACTTTGAACATTTGAAGACCCCAGAGGGCACAGGAGCATGGAAGGTTAAGAGGAAAGAATAACTGGGTTGATTCTGGTCCTTCTCTGTTTAACAGAATTCTCCACTGCTCTTTCTATTTCCTCCTGAATAATTCCCAGCAGCGCTGTGGTGGGAATGCCTGTATCCTGCCCTTTGTCCACACTGTAGCCCCAAATTTCTATTCATTCTATTCTTCTTCCTGAGGAGGAAGAGTTGGTCTTTAGTGGTCAACTCCGGTAAGATTTCCCTGGTTGTCCCCAGAAGTGGGAAGCTTCTTTTGTGCCACCCATGGAGTTTCCTATCCTTAGTCTTCATACATTTTGGATTCATATTATTTGTACTATAGAATTGGTACAGAACCTAGCATTTAGTCATAGCTTGTTAACCTAAGATTGTATTTAAATTCTGTGGGGTTTTTCAGATTGGAGGATTGCTGAACACCTGGAAATATGCTTGCTTTTAACCCTGTACACTTGTGCACTTGTGACGACGACAACAACAACAACAATAACAAGAAACCTTCTCTGTGAGGGAACCTAGAAAACCTGACATCTGAACCAAGTCTCCCTCTGTTTTTGGCCAGGATGTCTGGCTATATTTCTACCCTTGAGGATTAGACAGTGAAGATGCCTTGACCTGTCCCTTTTATACATCTTCTTCAATATTCATAGGTACCACTCAAACAGTAACACTGAACCATATGCCTCTCTGTTGCTAAAGACTAAAGAGGACATGGGAGGGAAGACAGGAACCAACTTGCTGCCACGCTTCCTCAGTTTCCACAATGATTTGGAATTAGTTGATCTGAAGAGGTACAGATGGCAGAGGGTACAAGTTTATCTGGGTACCTTTCTGAACTAGTGAATGTATTAGCACAGCCATTTCTGTATTCTTCGTGTCAGGACAGAATACCTTAAGCCCATGGATTACCTGTTTTATATTCAAAGTTATGTCTAGTGCCTCTAGGAAGAAGAGGAGTGTCTACCCTTTAAATCTCTCTAATGTCTTCGATTGAGTAGGTTCCATTTGCTTCTTGGGTCCTACAAGCAGTTGTCACTAATGCACATTCTGGGGCCATTTCTGCCTGGGTTTGTATCCTGGCTCTGGAACTTACTGTGTAGCTTTGGGCAAATCCCATACTCTCCACCCTGTGCCTCAGTTTTCTTATCTGTATAATGGGGATAATTGCAGTACCACCCTGTACCACCCTATGAATACTAAATGACCTGTCCCTTTTATACATCTTCTTCGATATTCATAGGTACCACCTATGAATACTAAATGAGGCAATTAATATGAATAGCTTAGAACAATGTCTGACACTTCGTAAGTGCTGTAGATATTACCTGTTGCTGTTGGTCCTTACTCTCTTCTTCTCCTTTTGTTTGTCCTCCTCTTTCTTCTTGTGTCTTCCAGGCCCTTGCTTTTCCTGTGATTCCTGAGATGCCCAAAAGATGTACCAACACAGGGAGGAGCAGACAGCAAGGCAGAGGGAGGGAGATAGGGAAAAAATTATACTTCAAGCCCATATAACTTGTATTTCCAGAAAAAAATAACTTATCTTTTGAGTCCTTAAAATATATTAAATACTTAATATATATTTTTCTAGTTCATACAGCAATACTGGGAGGTAGATATCATTATTACTGTTTTACAATTGAAGAAAACCATGGTAACTTGCCCAGAGTACTACAGTTAGTAAAGAGTGCATTGAAAGGCACACCTGACCCCATCTTATTTAAATCCCATGCAGTTTTCCATAGGCTATTTGGACTTGTGAATTTTTTTAGCTCCTTCCACTAAAATTCTCAATTCTAGTCCTGGGGAGATGAAGGGATGGGATAGACTGGTATGTATTTGGATGATGCTAGGAGCTCTCTTTGCAGTGAAAGTATGGAAAGGGGCCTAAGGTTTTGTGGCTAATTGAGTGTACCTCTCCCAGGTTATCAGGCTGCAGGTGGCACCAGCAGCATGGCCAACAAATCTGCGGTAATTGACCCTTCACAAACCTAATCTTGGCCTTGGTATATTTCAGACTAGCTACACTGAGTGCCTTTGGGTATGTGTTTAGGTCTGTACAAGGTGGTAGGATGGATGGGAGCATCTTTATTCCTAGTGATATGGATACATTTTTGCCCCAATACATGGTATATTCCCATCTCCACTGACGCTTTTCCTAGCAACAAAATCCAGGGCCATGAATGGGCTCACCCACATACTTCTCTACTGAAACACATAGTATGACAGTATGATTTTGTGCCAATAAGAGAAGTTGTCTGCTTTTCTTTTCCTTCTTGTTTTTGCCAGGTTTATCACTTGGTGTTCTGGGTAATATGCCTATTGATTGGTGCATATTGATTGGGGGTTGCAGCCATCCTCACACTATGAACAAATGAAATGTAGAGTTTCTCTTTTATCATACAAATTTGGGGGGAGATGCTGAATTTAGATGATGCCTTGGTATAAAATAGTGAGGCTGCTGGCAGAAGTGCTCAGGGGGAGACTTTTTATAATGTATCAAGTTTTAAGTGGTCTCTGTTTCACCAATAAACAGCAGTGTTATTCATTGGATTTATTAAAAAGCCTTCTGAGAGATGGGGATCTGATTCTGAGTTTGAGGATTCCTTGCTGATTGTAAGTTAAGGCTCCTGAATGGGTTTCCTTGTCACCTCCCCTTTCCACCCAGCAGAAGGTAGAGTTCCTGGCAGTTGTATTCCAACTCTGTAATTCCTTATTTTGCCTCCTTCCTCACTAATTCATTCTGAACTCCAGACCCACTGATTTCCCCTTGCTTCAAACTGGTTTTACCTAATTATTAGCCCAGCAGGAAGGATTAACTTTTAACTCCAGTGTTGTTTTCGTGTCTCTTGAGACATCTCAGCATGACTGAGCACCATGGAATCTGAGCAGTGATTTCTGGACCTGGAGTGTGGTGTAGAGGAGGAAACTTGAGGGGTGGCTTGTAACATAAGGAAATCATTTCGATGGGAGTAAGTGTCTGCAAGTGAACATTCACTAATGAGGCTGAGAGCTTATTTATAGCAAATAATAACAGTTATTATTCTTTACTTGCTATGAATCATTCCAGCACTAGGTCCTGTACAACGTGCCAAGGTTTTTGCTGAGTGTTTTCATTTTAAGTCATATGGACAAGACAGTTTAAACATGTGAAGGGTAATCCAATTAGAGGAGTAGAGCGTTTTCTTGATCTTTTATGTCTCTAAGTCAATAAATAAAGACCAACAGCTAATGTATATATATTTGAAATAATCCATAATCAGATTGTCCAGGAAAGGTGGGTAGAGTCCATTGAGAGGGAGGGACCGTATGTGAAAGAGAATAATAAACAAAGCTAAAAGTTATTTGCTATGAATTTGTAACAATAGCTACCATATTGGCTTTTGGTGCCAGGCAAATCTAGGTGCCACCTGTTTATGTAAATAGAGTTTTACTGGAACATAGTTGTGTCCATTTGTCCACGTATCATCCATTGCTGCTTTCACACTATGACAGCAGAGTAGAGTAGTTGCTGCAGGGAATGCATGGCCACAGTGCCTAGAATATTTACTATCCGATCTTTCGTAGCAAAAGTTAGCCCACCCGTATATTAGCTCAGTTGAATCTCAAAATACACCTTTAGGTGACTATAATTATCACTATTTTTGTAGATAAAGAACCTGAAGCACAGAAAAGTCATAATTTGCCCGAGGTGACACAACTAGGGGGCAGCCGACTTAAGATGCATACTCCAGAGCCTGTGCTCTTAACTGATATACCGCACTACCTTTTCTACTGTATAAGACACGATTCTATGATTCTAGTTGCAAATGGAAAGCAATTTGAATTCACCAGTCTGTTGTATGTCTTTCACCAGCCTGGCTCAGACTCTGTCAGGAAAAAAGAACAATTTGAGTATGTTATAGGCTCAGATTGGGAAGTGGTTGAAGATACTGTCAGCAGTGAAGGCACTTACTCTCCACCATTGGGCTCAGATACATTAGACAGAGTTCTGCATAGGCAGACATTGGTCTTTCCTTTATGAAAATGTACCTCCTGCATCGCAGTGCAATTGCACATGATAGGAATTCAAAGGATATTTGTAGAATAAAAGATTGCATGTCATTGTGGGTTTTCTGTCCAGTGTCCATGATCTCTCTTTCCTGATAACAGCACCCTGAATTTTTTTTGAGAAAGCACCTCTCTACCATAGTCATTTATGTAGACTGGGTGGGATTGACCTCACCCCTGACTCTAGTAGCGGGCTCTGATTAGTCTCAACTAACTGAAGTATCTCTTCCTTGTGCTTGTTTGGATGGGTTCAGGGATGGGCACATAATTTAAGCTAGTCCAATCATAGTGAAGCTCACCACCTGCAGTGGAACCGCAGAGGCAGTTCTCACGGAAGCTGGGTAATGTCAGGATCTGAGTCCTCTACCACCAGAGAAGAACCTGTAGTTGTTAAGGGGCACCTTGTGGGGAGAACTTTACCCTGAGATATGAAACCAGACTTCTCTCTGAACTGTATAGTTATGTAAACAGACAAAAGCAAAAAGAGAGAAGAGAAAGAAAAATCACTCTGTTGTTTAAGATTTGAATTGAATTTTCTGCTGTGGTCATCAAAAGATTTCTAATTGATATAGGTGGTAGTCTGATACAGTTCAAAGAGAATGGAACTGGAGTGAAGAAAGCTGGATACATCATGTGTATTCTCAGAGTTATGTTTGAAGGTAGAGAAAGAGAGTACCCCTGGCAGGGTTGACATCTTGCTGACTGGAGTCAGTTCTCTCTAGTACCCTGGACTAGACTTACAGAACTTTCTTAGTCTTGTTCCCTTGGCAATCATACAATGGTAAGATGGTGCCATTTGCGTATCTATCTGGTTTGATAGACCTCTCACAGTATTGGTTCTTAAGGGGAAAGTTTCTTTCCTAAGTCTCTCATGGATTTTCTACTTTGGGTCAGGAGTGAGGGACACAGAAGTAAGTAGATGACTAAAGAGAATGCCATGCTGATTCAGGTGGAAGGAATCAGATGATCGACAGGTTCCACACATTAGGATGCAGAGAGAGCACAAATGCACTTGGCTTGGATAAGTTCCTCATTTGTTTCCAGGTGGACATTTTTAAATAGTTGGCTCACTGTACCATTGGGACAGGAAGTAGACAACCAGGCTTTTGGACTTGTTAGCAGCTGTCTGTGCAACACTGGGTTGGTGACCAAATGACTAAAGCCTCCTGAGGCCTCAGGTTTTCTCGTCTATTAAATGGGCATCTTGTACCTTCCCTGGCAACCTGACATTGCTGGTATGGAGATAATATGAAAGGATGTCAGTAAAAATGATTTGTATTTGCAGAAAGCCCAATAAGAGAATATATTTGCAAAATTCAGAAGCTGCCCATATTTTTAAGACTTAAATACTTTGTTCACTGAAATACTTTGTAGACGGAATTTTTACTCTGTGAATTATGCTTTCCAATGGCATATCTCGCAGGGCATGGTAACTTCTAAGCTACTTGTGATCTTCAGGATTCAGTGTGTCCATGTAGCTACTTTCTAGAAAAGGCCCGTGAATCATCATCATCATCATCATCATCATCATCATCATCATCCACCACCACCATCACCGTCTTGAGCATATGCATCCTTATCACTACTATTCTTTAGTTAACGCCAAAGGTATATCCGTTATTACGGTTGGTTCTTGGCGTACCTTTTCTATGTAAACTTAGGACATCCCTGTGAGATATTATCCCCTTTTCACATAAGAGAAAAATCAAGATTCAGAGAGATTGAGTTTCCCAAGGTCACAGAGTGAATGGAGAGCTGTGCTGTAACCCAAGCCTCTACTCTTTTCACTGCAGCATATTGCCTTTACCAAAGGGAGCTTTGGAATTAGACCTGGAAGTTCTGATCTCATTCCATTGCTTCAGCAATTCAACACAAAGGCTCTGGTCCAACTCTTTTCCTTTTGTGTCTCAGTAAGTAAGTAATATTTCATCCCTCTCCCCTCTGATCCCACCCTCATTGCCAGATTCTGGAACTGTCTGTGTATTTCTGGTCTATAGTTCAGCTTCTCTCCCCAGGCATTCGAGAAAGGCATTCTTCACAAAAAGGGAAAACACATTTTATTAAAGCAAACATGCAGTCCTCAGCACTTTTACTTATCTTATTTATACACTGCAGTGCAGCTTTCTATGACCTAGTGATTATCATTTCCCAGAGCTATCATCATTTTAAAGCTACCTGTTCATCCCGCTTCAGCAGATGGTACTATGCTAGGAGTATTGTAAGAGCTTTAAAGAAAGCAAACAAACAAACAAAGGAAAGATGTGCGGTTGGGTCAGCTTGAGGAAGAACTCACTTGCGTTGTCTGCCAACACTGTTCCATTTCAGCTGGCTCTGTGAGGTGGGAGGTGACTCCCAGACGTCTCCAATCACCAGGGGCATTTAGGTGGTGCGTTTCACTTTTTTTTCTTTTTCTCTATCAACTGGTGAAATGGAATGGGCAGTCTGCATACAGTTGGTTTAAAAAATTTTTATATCTGATCATCCCAATGAAATCTGTTAACGTCATTCATCCCTTCATTTATCCCCACTTTCTGAGTGCCTATCCTATGTAGGGTGCCATTCCAGCTTTGAGTTCTGACTGCTTCAAATTGTTCTGTGTCTTTGGGAAAATCCTTCTCTTTTCCAGACCTCAGTTTTACCTTCTGTGAAATGAGAGATCTGGCTCAGGTCACTGAGTCTTTTCTCAGAAGCAAAGGATTGGAGCTCATAAAAGTCTTTTATGGATAAAAAATACTAAAGTTGCAAACAAGCCAGGCTGATTCTCCAAGGAAAACTCCCCACAGTTAGAATTCAAGTTAGGTGGGCTGCTCAGGCTGAATAAGGACCAAGCCATCCCTCTTCTCTGTTTCAAATTCTCTGACATTTTTAATTCCCTAGAGCAGTGTTTCTCAACCTTTTTTTCATTATCTCTCCCATAAAGAATCTTTTGAGACTTTTTTTTCCCCTTAATCCCCCCCCCCCCGCCATGAAATCTTAATACCACAGAAATACTGGATCTTGTTTATGTATTCATGGAAAACCCACTGTAGTACATGAGATTTTTTGGCCCTCAAGAACCAAATTTCATTCCTTGGGAGTTATTGCCAACCCCCTTGAGAATGTATGCCCTAAAGCAGTAATTTCAAACCTGTTTTTTATTCTATGCAAATTCTATGCAAAATTCACTATATGAAATTGACAAAAGCAGTATTTTAGTGGTAGGAATGTATTTTAAATATTAAATTATGTAAACATTTTATCTTAAAGTCAGCTAATGAGAAAACTGGTTAATATCCTGGTAGTCTCCAAAGGGTTATCATTGAGTATATAACACTTAAATATACTTCTTGTTTTTTTATTATAGTTTTAAAATATTTTAAAATATATTTAAAAGTCAAACATTTTGAGGAACTACTAAAACACTGAAAGAGTTTGAAAACCATTGCTAGAAAACCTTTTGTAACATGGGCTTTGGAATCAGATGGGATGAGTCTGAGTTTAGTCTCAGTTCTACCACCTACCATTTATCAGATTGTGGGCGAGTCTTAGAGCTTCGGTGTTATCATCTGTAAAATGGGTATTGGAATATCTCATAGGGTAGCTGTGAGGATTAAAAGAGATAATCAGCTGTGCCTGGCACATCTAGTAGGCACTCAGTAAACATTAGTTATCTTTTGCTTCACTCTGTATCTTTGTATTTTCTTCCACTGACCATAGCAACTTGTGTCTGAACACATAGCGGACAATAGCTGCTGAAGAACTTGTGGCCAAATCAAACAAGGAGGGATTCCAGTATCACTCTCAGTGACTCTGCTTTCCTTTTCCTGGACCTCAAACAGGGAAAGGTATTATTACTCTGCCTGAGATCATGTTTAATTGGCATGAAACCCAACTTTTTTTTTTTTTTTTTTTTAATGAAACCAGTGGGCCCAGCTGTTAACTCTTCATATTCTGAGTAATGTAAATCTTATCCTGTAAAAAACAAAAATTACATACCATTAAATGGAGACCACCCAGTTTTTTAGGTGAAAACACTAAATGTTTCATAACAAACTTTCTCATAAAGTGTGCTCCATTTTGATAGAATTTAACAGTGCATACGATTTTTTTCTTTGGACATAATGGGTAGTCTTATGCTCCTTTATGGGTTGGGTGCATCTTGAATGTAATGAAAACCATTAAGTATCATTGACCATATCTTTTTCAAAGCTCTAGTTGGGCTTGCTCTCCAAAAGGTGAGATGACTTCATGGGGCTTGGGACCAAAATAATTAAGAATATTACCAGATATAGACATTTTAAAGGCAATTCAGAGAAGTGGGCTATAGTCTATTCCCATTTGAATTGCTTCTGGGATTTTGCTGTGGTCATCTGTAGAAGGGGCAGTGCGAGTTCACATAAAGTGCACTCTTTCAGATCCATCAATGTGAAAAACAGAAATAATGATCCCAATGACTCCCTCCCTCATCCTAACATGTTTTGAAGAAGAAAAAATGATGGGGGTGGAGATGAGAAAAGAATGCACAACTGGTTCACTGGGATAACTTTAAAATTTCTGCGAGGGGAAAAAAATATGTATTTCTTCTTTTGTGTGTGTGTTGAAGCCTATGGTTGATAAAACTGAAGTTCTACATCATAAATTCCCATTTGGACATTCAGTTCTGAGAACCTGCATCCAGCAGCCTTATCACTTTGAAGTGAAGTCACAATCACTAATGGAATCTGCTAGCTTTTCACACACTGAAATTAGCTTTGATTCTTTCTCCCAAACATATTTTGAAAAGCAACATGCACGTACTGTATACTGGCCCATGAAAGCAATTGATGCCATGGAGGAGGCTTGTGGACTTACCTATTGGGGTTGAGAGACATAAATATATTTCTTTTAGGAGAAGAAACAGGATTTCTGAACCTTCTTCTGGCCCCAAAGAAGGGAGAGCCTCCTCCTTCCATCCCTATGAAGAAAGAGAAAGTAAATGCCATTTTCCTTTGCGACTGTGAATAATAACATTTATGCTCTGAGATCGGTTTGCTTCTTTAATATGAAAAACGATATCCTGTTTGGATGAGACGTTTCCTTGAATGCTTAGCATAAATTGAGCCCTTAAGCTTTTAACAAGAAATTCTGGGCTATCTTGCCTGAAAACTCAGAGTGGATCTTGGAAACATTGCAGGTTTCTTGATTTGCAAAAACTAGCCTTTTCCATGAGATTACTAACAGTGTTCTTTGTTTGATATTCAGGAAGAGCCATCTGAAAGAATCCTTGTTTGTCTATCATTTTTCTCTCTGTCTTTGTCTCCTTGTTTTTCTGATTCTCTCACTTGGTCTCTTTCTATCTCTGTCCTTGCCCCTTTGCTCTTCCTCTCTATCCCTTTCCCTCTTTCTCTCACATGTTCACACACCCACTTCTTTTCCTTTTTATTTTTTATCACACTCTCAAGTGACACAGGCCCAGTTAAGGTATTACAAAGCTGGGAGATAAGTATGTTGGAGAAGGAAATGCATTTTTCGTCACTCACAGTGACAATTAAAATGACAACAACAAGGCCAGACTCTTCCATCATTGTTTTTTAATGCTGTCAGCACCAACTTTGCCAGAATTATCCTGTCTGATGCATGAGTGGACTTAGTCATTTTTCACATTTTGCCATTCAGTACCTCGAAATCATTTAAGAGAGTAAATTAGTCTGCGTCTCATTTAAATGAGCATTTAAAAAACCCTTCTCAGCAACCTGCTTCCCCCTGCCAGAGAGAGTTAATTTGGTGGGCTGGGATGTGTCTTTAGATATAAAATCTCTCTCTTTGTAGATCTTGGTTTGAATTCTGGTGTTAGGAGAGCAAAGGCATTTTGGTGAACCACATTTTGATTCACTAAGAGGACTCTGTGGGTAAGTTATAGCCACTGAAGCTGAGATTCTTCTATATTTCTTCTGTATGTATATAGATTCTTATATATATATGCACACACACACATATATGATCTCTAATATATACCTTGATTATTCAGTTCTGGAGAACACACATAGGATGAGTGAAGCGTTTGAAGTCTATCCAAGGGAACATAAATGGCTAGTTGTTTCACAGTGTGGTTTGCATGCTTGTGCCAGGCAGGATGTATCCTCATGCTAGTTAGAGACTGGTTGAACCTCTTTGAAAAAGGGGCTTTTTCTTGCGACCTGGGTACTCTGCCCTGCCTCTGACTTCTCGTTTGGACACCGAGAATTGGTAGTTCACCAATGGACTGAATGGGGTCCAAAGAGGACCTGTATTCATGTTTGCAGCTGCCAGAGACCTCTGAGAATTTTATTCTTTGAGCGGTTTTCTGGAGAGGGAATGAATTGGAGAGATGGCGGCCGGGCAGAAGCTGTGCCCACTAAAATCTCACTTGGAGAGACTGAAGTCTGACCTTTCTCATAACATGTAACCTTCTGAAGTTGGCCCTTGGGTGACATAAATCAATTCTTGATCAATAGAAAGCATGGATAATAGAAACCCAACAAATCTGACTTGGCAAAGTCAACATACTTTTGTGTTCCTGGAGGTAGTTGTATTTCAAGCTATATTTATTTGCTTGTCTAGAGATTGTGACCTCACTCTAGGCCTGTTTCTTTTGTCCACCTCTCCGATGGTTAATATCTTTAAGCCTTAACTCAAATGGCCTTTAAAGAAAGAAATCTTAAAAAAAAAATGGATACCTTTCTTTCTGGGTGGTCCCTTCTGTTTAGTTATCTCTGCTCTAGCTCTTGTTGTATTACAGTCCAGGTTTTGATTTCTCTCTCTACTGGACATGAGCTCTTTGGGGGCAAGGGCCATGCCTTCCTCATCTCTGATCCCTGGTACCTAGATAGCACCTGACACATTCTAGATGCTTTGTGGATGCAGAATTGAACTCCACAGACCAATTTAGGAAAATATTTTGAGAAAAAGTATGATTTTGTGCACTTGTGCCAAGCCTTCCCACCCTTAGTTCAGGTGCATGCTTGGAGGAGATTTAGAAACCATGATGCAGAAGGGTTATAAATCATTTAAGTAAAGTCAAAGGAAGTTGAACATCCCTGGGAACTCATCAATCCTAATTTAATAGGAGTGGGAGATGTTTCACATTTCAAATTCTGGCTTTCTGGTTTTCGAGGGTAATGCCGTATTGACCAATTGTTCATGCCTAACATTCCCTCCCAACCCCCCCTTTCATCTGTGAATAGCCATCTCATTGATGTTGGGAGATGCTCATGGACGTTGAAAGCATTTTACTTTGTTGTTTAAAGAAGCCTTTGTCCTGAAGGCATGAGATTATTCTTTCACATGAGGTGGAAAGGAAAATAAGAAAGCCTCCCTCTGTCCTTGGGTTCACATGGTAGGAACTCTTTCTTGCAGCAATAAAAGCCTTTGGAGGAGACCTTTCATTATAAGGGTTTCGTGTTAAGTACTGCACATGGGGACGGAAGCTAAATCCCAATTTACTCAGCTGCATTTCCCAAGATTTGTTCCCTTGCGGCACAGGAGCTCTGTGCAAGCTCCATCAGGCCACTGCAGACCAAGCCAGAGGATTTGAATATTAATGCCATTCAGGTTTCCTTTTAGAGGAAGCTCTCTTAGTCACAATAGTGAGACACTGCCTGCAAGTCTATGACTGAACATGAAAATAAAGAGTTCAGAGTGTATTAAAAAAAAAAAAAAAGGATCAGGAAAATGCACACAAATCATGCCCAACCACCCAACCTGTCCCAACTTCTTTCTATCAGTGTGTAGAGAGTGCTTTCTCCAGGGACATGCTCATTGCATAATGAAGGCTTGTCATTTAGAAGCCAAAAGAAAATCAGTTTTCCGTGTAGTCAGATACATTCTTGATGAGATTCCGAGTCTCACAAAAGAATGTTGCAGATTCCTTCCACTCACATCAAGCATCTAAATGTTGATCTGGAGAAACAAAGAAATGGAAAAAGAAAAATGAGTTTGTTGTCAAATTGAAATACCACATTTTTGTATTGCTGGCTGATATATCTGTAATTCTCATCTGCCATTCCTTCATCGTGTGTGTGTGTGTGTGTGCGTGTGTGTGTGTAATTTTCCTCTCCAAACCTGCAAAACATTGCAAAACTAGATTTAAATATTTCAGGCGGACTGCGCCCAGCATTTGCATTCCTCTGACTCATTCAGAGAAAAGACATCTGAGCAGAAATACAGAAGATAAAAGAGAAACCATTAATCCAAGGAAGATTACTGGCACAGAATCTTTATCCTGTATCCTTCCTGAAATGAGACAAAGATCTCACTATGTACATCCCTCTGGCTTAGCTTCAGATAGTAAGCAATATAGAAGTATAGACATGGTCCTTTTTAAAGGCACACTGCATTTGTCTGAATTCTGAAGCAGAATCATCCTTTGGTTAGATTCTTGCTCTCTTGAGGATCTTCGTTTCTCCAGGGCCTTCTGCCCTTGCTCTCATTCTTTCAAGTGTAGCTTTCTAACTGGAGCCTTTGCCTTCCTGTGGATGTTGAGCTTGACTTTTAAAAAACCATTACATAAAGTCCAAGGTAGTACTAAGTGCTCTGGGCCATAAGGCAGATGAGACAGGGTCTCAGCTTAATTCATTAACTGCAGGACGCTAGGTATAACTACTTTCTTCATCTGTAAAATGGGCCTTATACCATAGACGCAGAGAGAGGCTGAGTTCATTTGAAAGAGCTTTGGGAATAGAAGCAATGTGAAAATAAAAGGTATAATATTTTTAAGCATAATATTAGAAGCAAGTTGAATACAGATTTAAATCATTTTGGGAGTATTAGCCCTATTTACTAAGGAAATTTAAATCAGCCTTGGGAAAGAACTCTCCTGCCTTCTTAGTTGAAGCCAAACACAGTAATGATCATTACCTTTGCCATTTCGTGAGCATTTACTGCAATGTGCCAGGCATCTTTCAGGAATTATCTCATTCAGTTCTTACTGCAACCCTGAAAAGTGTATCTGTTAACACTTTTATTTTGCAGATGAAGATATTAAAGCTTAGGGTAAGAAATTTTCCCAGAGATGGATAGTTAATGGGTGTCTGGATTTGAACTCAGGTTTCAATTTGAACTCTAAATTATTTTTAATATACTATTCTGCTACTGTAGTTTCTAAGAGTCCAATTAGGTTAATGTTCTCAACTTTTATGTTTCTTCATTTACATATTTCCACTCCAGATGGATGAGAATATCATACTACATATGTATATGTAATATAAATATATTAACATACGGTGGTTTAATAAGCAATTTCCAAGTCTAACAACCTCACCACCACTTTCTGATGGATCACCCCAATTTATGGGTCAAGCCCATTGTCTTTTAATCTTGTTGAAAGCCAGGAGCACTGGTCCTCACTCCCCACGCACCAAGCAACATCCTTACTCCAAGCGTCCCATGAGGAGGCAGTGCCAAGTAAGAATCTCTCATAGAGAAATGACACTGGTCTGAGGTGTCTTTGGGCACTGCATTTGTCTCCATCTGTGCATCGGAAAGGTGTGATCAAGCAAAGTGTATTAAAAACCCTCTGGCACCCCATGCCCTCTGCAAATGGAAGGGATGATGATGATAATGATGATGGTCTTTTAAAGCAGGGATTTGTAAACTGAGGGGTTAACTAGCAAATATTTTAAGCTCTGCAGGCCACGTGGGTCTCTA
Source organism: Herpailurus yagouaroundi (assembly GCF_014898765.1). Classification (NCBI taxonomy): domain Eukaryota; kingdom Metazoa; phylum Chordata; class Mammalia; order Carnivora; family Felidae; genus Herpailurus; species Herpailurus yagouaroundi. The sequence continues at coordinate 30,841,358 of NW_024412401.1, forward strand.
TCATTAACTACTGAACTGTCATTACAGTGCAAAAGCAGCCACAGACAATACGTAAATGAATGAGTGTGGTTATCTTTCAATAAAGCTTTATTAACAAAACTAAGTAGTAAGCTAGATTTGGATCATGGGTGTAATTTGCCAATGCCTGACGTGAAGGAAGGGGAGCCAAGTGTTTTTGAGCAGCCGTGATAGTCAAGAGCTGCTCATTTTTATTTCTTCTCTCTTTTTTTTTAATGTTTATTTATTTTGGGGGGGGGGGAGAGAGAGAGAGAACGCGCGCGCGCGCACACACACACACACACACACACACACACACACACACGAGCAAGTGGGGGAGGGGCAGAGAGAGGAGACACAGAATCTGGAGCAGGATCCAGGCTCTGAGCTGTCAGCACAGAGCCCGATGCAGGGCTCAAACTCAAAAACTGTGAGGTGATCTGAGCCAAAGTTGGATACTTAATTGACTGAGCCACCCAGGTGCCCCAACTCATTTTTATTTCAATGGACTTTCTTGACTGGAGGTAATGAGAACATGAACAGTGGTTTCCTCTCTGGTCATTGTCCTTTCCTAAGATTACTAGACAAAAACAAGGCAGGATGGTGTTGATGATGTTGATAAAATCACAGAGCAATTCATAACCATCTGAAATCAGTGCAAGCACTTGTCTCCATCAAGCAATAATTGGAAGTCCAATATTTTTCTGACCATTGAGGCTGTTGAGCTGGCTGTGGCCATTGGCTGTTTAAATAAAATAATTTATTTCCATGTTGCAACAATAGCAAAACCTACTGTGTCCAATTAAATCTCCACTTACAGAAGCCCAGGGAGTGTGATCGTTTTCTGGAGATAGATCCGTGTTCCTGTGACCTTATCTTCTTATACTTTGCATTCAGCTATGAAATTAAATTGCAGGAAATGATTCAGTTTTGAATCATTCTGTTCAAAAAGGCAGAAGCCGCAAGTTCTCCAATGAGTGACAAACGTGTGGACTGCTTTTTAGATGGGAAACATCTTTAAGCAGACTCTAACCTAGGCCAGAGGTTTCAAACATCTCCAGGCCTGATGGGGCTTGAGCTTTCAGATTTGCTCCGGCTAGATTTTATTTCTGACAAAGGGCCTTATTCAGATAAAGGGAGTTTGCCTTCCTCGTTTCCTAGGAAACTTTTTTTTAAGTTCTCTGGGAAAGACTCTTCTTGAGGTATTCTCAATCTAACCTCCTCTCTTGGCTAAGAAACTGAAGGATGACATTAAAACTTGAGGTTATGGAGAGTTAGGCCAACTGGGACTAAGCTGTGATTATTTTGTTGATTTAAACTGACAGAAAGGTGAGGTCAGAATAAAATCTTGTTTCTCCTGTAATTTAGAGGCAAGGAACCATCATGGCTCCCCCCCCCCCCCCCAAATAATGCTCAAATTATCCATTCAGAGTGATTTGATTTCAGGTTTGAAGCTGGAGATCGCAGTAATAATCTTTCTCAGTATGAAGCACTTATTTATGGAGTAGTCTTTGCCATTTTTAATTGCACTTTCCCCTCATGCCCTTATTAATTATCTCTCTAGTTCCTCTTAGGTCTTGTCACGATGCCAAATATTGAAATAGAAAGGTTTATTTATTTCCAAAGACATACAGAAGAGGACAGGCTTTCGAACTTTTTATTTTGACTCTTAAAGGTTCACACTTTCAGAAAGTATGCTTCATGCAAAGTGGGTGCCCCCTGGATTTCCTGATGGTAATGGCCCCTTGGGACCATTAATTGCTTAGAGTGTCCTTGGAATTCTTACAAAGCAAGGTGCTTCATGAGCCTAGTGAGGCTGCGATTTCCAGTTAGGATCCTGCTTTGCTCAAAAATGGTCAGTAATTCCTCCATGCTCCTGGGATCAGATATTATCTCCTCTAACATGCCCTCCCCTTGCCCCTGCCCCTAAATTTCCCTCTGTCTTCCTCTTTGCAGACAAACAAGTCTCTCCAGTGTGACCAAATTAGTATGCACACTTTTCTGTACCAGTGCTCATGGTATGTCCTGCATTTGGAACATCCTCATCCATGCTCCTGTTAAAATCTTAAATATAACCCTTCAAGGCTCATCAAATTTTCCTTTTTCTTAGAGCCTTTTATAAACCCTCTTTGACTCTGCAGAGTGCTTGGGTTATGCTGCTTTTCTGATGTCATGTTGTCCTGCCTTACATTGTAACCATTGGTAATCTTAACTGTCCCAGCTTGATTGTAAACTCCTTGAGGACAAGAAGGTACTGGCTCCTATTTGTAGTCCCCTGGGGCCTTTGCAAAGTGTGTCATGTGCAGTAGGTGTAGCCTCAAACTCCATTGCAATAAAATATTCCAGTTCAATGAGTGAGGATCTGTTCTGGAGAAAGTGGGCTTCTCTGAAAGAACAGGTCTAACTGTCCTACATGGGCTTTGAAACATAAGGGAATTAGGTAAGGTCTGAAACAAATTTGATTCTAAAACTTGGAATAGCAACCAGAAAATTCCATTCCTCAGCTCCAGGTGACAGGGATGCAAGAAAATGCGACAATCATTGGCAGTATACCAAAACAACCCCCCACCCCCCCGCCCCCAACACCCTCTGTGACTGAGAGGCCATAGGGGCTGAATATATATAAAAGGCTTAATTTTTTTTATTTGAAATATCTATAAATTATAGAAGAAGCATTTTGGAGTTACATCTGTATCTTTTTGAGGTAGATTACAAACTTCTTGTGTAAAAATACCTTTTGTGATGAGTGTTAGAGATGAATGTTGCTCAGAGAAGCAACTTTTGTGTTTTACTCTTTAAGAATAATTTCAAATCTCAAACTTAATCTCCTCTAACGTGTAGGACAGTTGAATGTCTTCTAACTGAATGATCTCGGCAGGACATCCTGAGCTTCTTAGGAGGTTAGCATTCCAGCAAACATTTGGTTTAGAGAATTCCTAAAACAACAACCTGTACTCCGAAGGGCAGTAAAAATTTTAGAAGCCAGTGGAAACTTAGTGTGTGTGTGTAATGTGAGAGATGCTGTTCTCCCTCACAATTTGTTTTTCTCTCTCACGCTGATGGCACACTCAGATCCAATATGTAATAGGGTGTATATTATGTTATTTTCAGACTTTTTAAAGGAAACTCAGCATTCCTTCCTTCATGAGTCAGTTTCCTAGTTGTGGTATAGAAAAAAAAAAAAACGATCTGTCAGAGAAGCTGATGAAGTGACAGATTATTTTTTTTTAATGGGCTTAAATTTTCTGTGATATTCCGAGTCTGAATCATCAGCTGAGTAGCTTTTCCTTTTTGTGTGTGTATCTTAAAGTGCCAGTCATGGTTGAATGTTAATAATCAATCTAGCCATCGATCTCTGAAGACTGAGTATTTTTCCAAATGTGCTATTATGTTTAATACAATTTTATGTTCTTGGTGTGGAGTGGAAAGAGATTGGTGGGATTTGTTTGTTCTGGCATTTTGACATTTTGAATCTTTCCTTGTATACTGGTATTCCTCTGTCCATTGGCCCTCCATCCATCCAACATTTAATGTATATCTTTGCCATGTGCCGGGCTCTGTGCTAGAGAAGTGTCTATGAAAAAGCAAAGACCTTGTGGGATGCAACTAGAGAACAATTTCTAAGAAAAAAAGGCTTCAGACAGTTCCCTGATAACTGACCTTCCAGAGTCACTGTTGTCTGCTACTGGCCTGATATAAACCCTCTTCCCTCCTTTTATAACCCCCAAGCCCCAAAGACCTTTGCGTGTCTTAGAGGTCAGCTCACAGATGTGGCCCTGGGACACCCTTCTCTTTATCTGTATTGTACTTACAAGAGATGGAGGCACATGGGTCTTTTATAATTTTTCCCCTTTTTTTCTTTTTTGATTAGCATCTGTACAAATGGCCTCAGTTCATTGCTTTAAACTAACTAATCCGGCTTGTTAAGACGGAGATTGTCATCCACAAGTTGTTATTAACAGGGTTCTAAAGGAAGAGGGTCTCTGTCAGAGCAGGGCGGGCTTGGAGAAAGGTTATATAATATAATATGTTCTTCAGGCACCATACGAGAGGGAGACAATGCTGCCTTACAGGACCTGTTCTCAAGTGCTACTTAGAGGCTTACATAGTTCTGCCTATTCTACCTCATGAAAAGGGAGATCCAATCATTGCTTTCTGGAAACTATTCTCCTCATCTCTTTGGCTGTCATATGTATTTAACAGTAGTGCCCTCAAGGACAATGGGGTGGGTAAGCGTGCTAGGGGGCTCCAGCCTACAGCCTGTAGTTTTTCATTTCACATTGCCGGGTCTGCTAAGAATGGCCTTCTTTGTTTCCATTTTGAGTCATGGCTGAATTCTTATATGTTGTCTGATCTTCAAGCTCAAATACCCAAGGGACCAGGCAGCTGTGAATCAACCCTGTGTGTGTGTGTGCATGTGTGTGTGTGCGTATGCACGTGTGTGTTTGCTAGCAGGTACTATAGCAAAGAAGACAGTATACTTTTCCTTATTTCTTTAAATCGATAGGGATTTGGAGGAAAAGACTTTAATAAAATAGAATTGTGACTGATTATTTCCCCCCTTTCCGAACACTGCTGTAAAATATGAAAGTTCTGAATAGTATGAGGAAAAAAATAATAAAAAAAACCCTTTGTAATGTAGTCCTACGGGTTTAAACCCAAACCTTCAATTTATATTGAAAGCTCAATGTCTGTATACTAACCTCCACCTTATGAGATGGCTCTCCTTTTCCGATTGCAGAGTATAAGGAAATCTTCCACATGCTTTCACTTATTGGGAAGGTACACAGTTGCTTATCTGTTATTTTTCTTCCACATAGTCTATGTTATGATTTGGAAATTCGACATCATGTATTATTTTCCCCCAGGCCAGATGTTTTATCCTTCTATGTTAAGTCATCTTGACATGTTGCCATGAAATGGAAACAACTGCTAGTTTTAATATTGCTCCATATCTTTATTACAAGATACGTCTCATGCATCTTAATTCCTCGTATTCTCCCTCTCTGTTCTCTGATCTTCTCCATCCCAACCCCCCTTTACTCCTGAAGAAGGCATATTGTAATTGTATGACAGTCGTGTCCCAGTAGCTAAAAAGGTTCTAGATAGCATAATGAATATGCAGCGCATTATCTCCCAGGATGTGTGCCTGTGTCTTTAATCACAGCTGGAATGCAAAATCGGGCTCCACCTTTCAACTCTATCTCCATCATGCTGAGAGAGTGAGAGAGAGCGAGACGGAGACTGCTAGACAGCTCGAAAGAGATTGCAGCTCAGATGTCCTGAAAAACAGCAAATCCCTCAGACCTGGCAGATTCCGTTACCATGAGAACTGCAGATATTTCCATTGTGATGGTTTGCTCCAGCAGCCATCTGTTACACCCATTTGATTAGGAAGTACAGTTCAGCTTGTATGGGATTTTCATCACACCTTATCCCAGGGCAGTATACAGAGGCTCTTGCTTTTTTATATGCTAAACTCCAAGGCTTCAAAGTACTGTAATTTACCGAGGCGGAGGGCATTTAATGAAACAGTACGAGAAGGTCACTGAAGACCGAAGCTCCAAGAAGAAATACACACAGGAGAAGTAAGAGAGGATCAGACCCCACAGCAGAAATGCGACCAACTCAGAAAATTAACCATATTTAGCAATGCCTTCTTCTCTTGGTGGAGGGGAGTGAAATGAAGACTTAGGTCCTGAAACCTGGATTCCTAGAGGGAGGAAGATTTTGTGTAGTCAGGTCATGATGCTACTGGAGCAGTAATTCTCTCTCAGGACTCAAGGACAGTCAAGAGAAAGGGAGGGAAGGTAGGGCCTCAAATACATCTCATCAGTTGAGATGAATTCACTGTATAAAGATTACATTAGCTCTAAAAATTTTATGATGCCATCTAACTTTTCCGTAGATACAAAACGACCTTAAAAGTTCCTTGAAGCAGTGCTGTAATTTACAGATTTAAACCAGTTATTTGGACTAGTTGCCCCTCTGTGTATTTTTGTAGGGGAGGAAATGCTGATGGTACATCATATAGACATAAAAATAGGAATTCCCTTCAATTAAGACTCTCCAAATCTCCTTCCCAGGCAGTAGGCATGCTAGGTCCAAGCTTCCAGGGGGGTTGGCGTGGTCTGGGAGGAGCCGCCTAGAGTGTCTTAAATTGACCAGGGTTTCTATAAACCGGGGAAGCTAATTAAATGCTTACACAGCGACATGAATTTGTGATTGCTGCACAGGGGGCCCTTGATGTGGCCTCCCTTTGTTTCCCAGCCTGTGTTTTCTAGAATGGACTCTGATACTGTGTCACTCTGGTTGGGCAAGGGCTGCCAAATTTTTCCAAACTTGCTAAGTTTGCAAGACCCATTATGTCACATTTTGCCTGTTGGTTTGGTTTCTGGGTAACTCTTTGAAACAGGGGAAATGTTCCCTGATTGCACTGCTGGCTGGAGAACTTTCCCTCAGACTTATTTCTTGGCCTGGTGTCAGGTTGCCATCTAGGGAGGCTGGGATGTCAGGAGGAACCAGAGAACTCATTCCTTGCTTTGAGGCCAAAGATACATTTCTGGTGAGATAAAAATCAATGGTCAGGACCATGGAGGTTAAAAATTGGGACAAGATTTTGGTCTTTGTTGCTGAAATGAGGTGGATTTTGTAAATCTTTACAGTGGAAAAGCTCAAACCTCATAGATGAGGACCTGTGTTTTTCTTGAAGAAGCACCTTGCCTGGCCAGCAGCTGAAGGTACAAATGAGTCCTAGTCCCTCCCCTGAGAATGGGTAGTTAGAAGGCTCTCTTCCTCCATCCCAGCAGCAGATGCCTGGCCGTGCACATCTTCCAGTGGTGTTGACTTTCCCATTAAACCCTCAATCCTGCACCCTAGAGATTGCCTTTTCTCCAAGGCTTTTGAGACAGGGCCCTGGTTTTATGAACGCAGCGTCTGTCTCTGAAAGGCAGCAGATGCAGTGAAGGCCCGAATGGAAACAATAAATACCATTCAGGTTTCCTGCACAGAACCTCTTATAGTGGTGCCTTTGTTAAAGGAAGTGTGGACTAAAATGCCTTCTCCCTCCCTCACCTCTCCCCCCAGTTCCCCTGCAATGCTAGGATCCCAACCACCTTTGGAAAGTAAAGGTTAAGTATTTGCGGCAAAATGAGTAGACACACAAAAGAGACTAAAGCAAATGTAGCACTCACTTGCCAGCAAGAGGGTGGGGCCGAGAGCTTTTGGGGAGGGGAATGCATTTTCCTTGAAGCCAGAAGAAAAACAGCCCTTGGAGGGGAGTGCTAGCTAGAAATATTCTCCTCTGAGCTGGGATGTTAACAGTGGCACCTTCTGACTTAATGTGGCATCTTTCTTCATCGTTATCAATCTCATGAGAGCTTTCCTGCCATCTGTACCATCCGTGCTTCAGGCTCCCATATGAAAGTCCAATCTGGCAGCATAAATACTGGCTAATGAAGAGTAGGTGTCTGACTGACTGGGAGAGAAGCGATCCTGTGTCAATGATGGAGCAGGATTCATTCATTTAGAAAAAAAGATCTGCATTTATACCGCCATTCAAGATGAAATCCTCTCCCCTTCTCTTTATCCCCCTCCCTACTCTCTCTTATCCTCCTTTCTCATTTTCTTCCTGTGTCATCCTACGTTAATGGAGTTCATGCAAAAGTCAGCATAAAAATGGTCTTTGCCTAGATTGTTATACCTTGGAGATTAAAAATAGGAACGTGATGTGGACTTGCCGACATGTGGTGGGTTATTTTTTCCCCTTCAGTGGGAAAGCTATAACTACATAGATTAGCAAAACTTGTGTAAGAATGGATGTAAAACAGATTTATCTCTGTGTCAGCTTTATCTGATCCATTTGGTCTTGCAGAGTTTGGATGGCTTCCTTTGTTACAATAACCAGCTTTCAAACATCTATATCCTTAGGGTATTAAATGTCAGCCTCCTGATGTACCAGTCAAGGAGAGAAGGTTGACAGTCTGTAGGCTGGAGAAGTGCTCTTTGTGTGCAGTGGAGAGGGGTTGCTCCTGCACCAAGGCCAGTGCCTGGTCTGACCTACAGGACTCCCACCACCTTTCTGCATCGCCGTCACCGTGTTGGGGTGCTAAAGCTTACCACCACCATTAATATCCTTTACAAAGAATTCAAAAAGATTTCCTGTCACTGACAAGGACAGATTTGTTAGAGATCTCTCAAGGAAATGGACAATAACTAATTAATTGAGCTCTCCATGACTTTCCGTGTTGTCGTTTTTCATTTATCTGTTCTCGTTTCTCACCATGCAGGTCTAGCTCTTGTTCGTCCTTTCCTTCCTTTATCTACCTTTCCCAGTATTTCTGTCACTCTCTTCTTCCCTCTTGCCTCATTTTTCCCAGCTTTCTTCTTTTTCTTTATTTTACAGACTCTGTACCTAAAACAAAACCCAAATCTATCGTGACCTACTGAAGTGGTACATTATTTTCATTATTATTATTACTATTATTAGTATCAAGGAATGACCTACCATATACACTATAGAAAATAGGGAGCCAAGCTAATTATCTCAATTTAGGGAAAAACTATCTTATTAAATGGAAATGTCATGAGAACCTGCCAACAGTTCTCTGAGATCTTGAATACTCCATGTAGATGTTGCTTCCTCTTCCTCCTTATAACTGGGCTGCCTAGCTCAGTGGGTTAGAGGAGGTCACCAATGAATTCAAGGTCTACTGTTCCCTTTTCCGTCACTCTGTGTGCAGAGAATCTGAATTCTTCAGTGTGCCTGCCCCACTGCCTCTGTTCTCATGTCCATCTGTGCAGAGAAACACAGGGCGTGGAGTGGGCTTGTTGGAGGTCACCCTCGATGAAAGCAAACAGATCTGGGATTGAATCCTGGTTTTGCTGCTTTCTTTATATAACCTTTAGCAATCATTGGACCTCTTACTGCCTCAGTTTTGTCATCTAGAAAATGGAGATACAAATATCTTGAATCTCAGCAAAATTTATTGTATAAATCAAATGACCTAAGTCTGTGAAAGTGCTGAGAACTTAGTGCTGACTCAAGGGTGACTACTGTCCCAGTTTGCCTAGGACTGGGTTGGGGCACAGGACTCTCAGTGCTAAAATCAGGACAGTTCTGGGAAAACTGGGATGGATGTTTATCATACTCAGCAATTCATCCCCCTTAGGAGGGCCCGGACCCAGCTTAAGCAAGTACTTCAGTGGGTAATGGAAGTTTCTTCATGGTTCAAAGAAGTCTTGTTTTCTTCTGTGGACTAATTGCCTGCTCTGTTTTGGATCTATGGATTCTTAACTGTGGTTTGAAGAAGGTTTACTCTTGGTCCCTCTTCTCAATGTCTTAAGGGGTGGCATGAAACTTTAGGAGTATGAAACATAAAATGAAGTAAGCACAAATTGCTTCCTCTGGGTTGGAGCTTATTCATTCTTCAAGACCCAGTACGTTTGTCGCCATTCATGAGCCATTAGCCCATGCTGATGTATCTCCTCAGAATGACTCTGAGCTTTCAAAGCGTAATTAGGTTACTGCTTTATTTCCAGGTAGATTTTTAAACACCTTGAAGGCAGAGAGCTTTCTTTATATTTTGTGAGTAACCACTAAATGAGTGAATGAGAGAGGGAATGATCTATAAGTTGGGAAAAGAGTCCAAAAAAATAAATGGGGAATGAGGGTGTGAAGAAATGAATGAGTGAATTAGTGATTTTTTGTGTTTATTTCTTTACATTCCGTTTCAGTCTTGGTCTGGCCCCGTTGTGTATCTTACGTCTAACATTTTTGAACTTTAAATCTGGGATCCCTAGCCTTACTTCTCAGCCTTAGCTGCTATATTAAATTCCTAATACCCCAAATAACCCAGCTTACCTTGGAGGCACTACTCATTTGACAGACTGGGGGAATACAATTTTTTTCCTCTAAAATTTTAAACATTAATTTAAAAACTAAAATAAAACCTGCATATAGCAAACAGAGAAATTATTCAAACTACCCAAGTTTAAAATGAAAAGCAAAAATCTTTGTTCTACGTGACCCACTCCCCATACCTTTTGTATGCATTTCTCTGAAATTAAAATTTTTGATTTTAGTTTTTCTGTGGCCACCGTGGAAATTCTAAATAGCAGGATTTTATGTTTTGAAAGTCTCTCTTGACATTCTATTATGTAAATTTGAGGTATTTGGTCATTTTTAGTGTTGTCTACCTTTCCTCTCTTCTTTACCTCCTGAGATACATAATTCTAATGGTTAGCTTTATGCATTTACAGATTCTCTCTTTTCTGTTTGTCGGCTTACGTTTAGTTATTATATATGGAATTCCCACTATTTAGTACACTTACATTTACTTCTACATCTACCGTCTCCTGATCTTTGTTGTATTTATTTTTATGATGTCAAGTTTTACAATATCTACTTTCTGTTCTGTCACTGTAATTGTCTTTAATAGTGCTTTACCTACAAGTTAATTCTAGATATTAACCAAAGAATAATAATATTTACATAACTCAGCTGTTAGGTAACTGGATCCAAAGGGAAGGAAATGTAATCCTAAATCACTCACAAGAGATCCTAAGCCACAGGGACCAGAGGTTTCTCTCTTGATTTCTTTGGAGCTGTCTTTCCTTCTGGGCCATGCTCAGCTGTTTTTTCTTCATATGTTTATCTTATCTCATTTTCTTCTTACATTACACTTTTATTTTACTGGAACCTCTCATTAGGAATTTTTTTCAAATGGAATATAAGGGCATAACATTTAAAAGCCTTTGTATGTCTTTAAAATGTCTTGAGTTTGAGTTCCCAGTTGACTGATAGTTTGGCTGGGTATAGAATTTCAATTTCAAACACTTCCCTCACACTTTAAGGAATGGCTATTGAAGTATGCTGTCATTGTGATCTTGTTACTTTGTAGGTTACCTTTCTTCTTTAAGATAATTTTTAGGACTTTGTCTTTACTCTTATAGTTCTGAAATTTCTCAGAAATTTGTTTAGATGTATGCTGTTCCTATTCATTTTGCTTTTAATTTGGTAGGTCTTTTCATTATAAAGATTTATTTACCTCTGGGATTTTTACCCCCCAACCCCGTTATTTATTTGACTGCTTTCTCTTCTTTAATTTTTACTTTTAGAATTTCATTAGGTATATGTAGACTTCTAGGCTCTGTCTTCCACAGCCTCATGTTTTCTATCTCTTTTCATTTTTTGTTCTTTTTATTTTTTATTTTATTTTTTTGAGCAGTAGGCAAAAGTTTATTAGAATATAAAATTAGAAAGGAAGAATAGTAAGAAAGCTCTCTTTACAGAGAGGGGACATTCGAAAGTGAATACCCCTGTTTTTTGCTTTTTTTAAGGGGGACTTACCCTATCTATCCAATCTTCAACTGTTAATTCCTATTCCATGCGTTGATTAAAAAAATTTTTTTTGGTAATCTTTTTTCAGTTCCAGGAATTTTTCTTGCAATATGATTTCATAGCAATTCCAATTTATTTATTCACTCATTTTGGTGTGTATTCAACTCTGATGTCTCTGAAAGCACATATTAGAACATTTTAAAAATTGCTTTCATTTTCCTTAATCATTTCTATTTCTTTTGATGTCATGTTAGTTCATCTTTTTAATGAAAATCAATTTTGTCAAATGTCTTGTGATCCTCATTGTAAATGAAGGAGTGGTTTGATTCATATGGAGAGCTTATTTAAAAACTCTGCAGTTTTAAAATGTCTGTTTCCTCAATAGGTGTCTACCGTGAAGGTCTTTGGGCTCCAATAAAGGTGGGTGGCTAGGCAGATTTTTTCCATAGAATCCTTGAACAAGGATGAATTGAGTAGGTTGGGGACCCTCACCCTGACAATCTCCAAAGTACTAGAAATTTACTCTGGGGTTAGCACTCTTTTATTTCATGCCTAGGTGGACCTAATACCTTCTATATCTCCCCTCCATCTGGTCTAATGTGCAAGTCTACAGTCATTTATTCAAACTCTTTCAGGCCCTACCTACTTCCTACACTAACTTGCTTTCCCAGTCACATTCCTTTTATTCCCAGGGAGAAGTTGTTATGCTTTACCTTAGGGGCATAAAATGCTGCTGCTAGTCTCATAAGCTCTATAAGCCTGGGGACAGAGCAAAGGTCTGATTAACATTATGATTCCTATTCTTGTTTTGTAGTTTATTACCTTGATGATGAACTGTCTGCCCACTCAGGCTCTGTTGTACTCTTGGGAAGGACCACTCTGTCTTTTGGGCAAGAGTTTTCTCAACTCTTATTCTTTATTGATCTTATCTTAGCAGCTCTATATTTTTTGGGATTTCCTTAATATTTCTGATGACACTTGGCTCCTTTTCTTATATTTGACTTGGTCAAGAAAACATTTTTTTCTGTCATATCTATATATCAATAGGACTCAGTAGATGGAGAGGTGATGCACATGCTTAGTCTATTAGATAGGAATAGTAGGCAGAATAGAATTTCTGGCAAAGCCTATATGGGGATGGTGGGTTACCTGATGAGCTTAAAAATGTATTTCATTTAAATGTGCCCTTTTCTTTTGGCCAAACAGCTTCTTCATTTCTCTGTAAACCTGTCCTCCTTTGCCATCTGCCTCAAAAGCCCAGATGCCTTAACATTTTTCTCTCTGAAATTTCCTTTGGTTTCTCCAGCTTACCTAGAATCTGTTTCTGAAACTCCAGAAACACCTCAAAGTCTGGGTTGGAGAGGTAAATGCATAGTATTTGTATAGCTTTTTATCTGTTTCTACCCCTAAACTGATGGTAAAACCGCTTCAGAACTGGACCAAGTGTTCCTGTATATTTATATAAGAGTGTGTGTGGTGGTGGGGTTTAGTGGGTGAGTGTGGTCTGCTAGCCTCACAGAGTATAGTTACTGAATACTTACTGATGAATTAAAAAAAAAAAAGTGAAAACCTATCCTCATAAGAAGCTTAACTATGCATTGTTTCTCTTCTGTAACTCTAGGAACATGCTAGAATTGTGCTACTGAAACTTTGATTAAAAAAAAAAAGTTTTTGGGGCGCCTGGGTGGCGCAGTCGGTTAAGCGTCCGACTTCAGCCAGGTCACGATCTTGCGGTCCGGGAGTTCGAGCCCCGCGTCAGGCTCTGAGCTGATGGCTCAGAGCCTGGAGCCTGTTTCTGATTCTGTGTCTCCCTCTCTCTCTGCCCCTCCCCCGTTCATGCTCTGTCTCTCTCTGTCCCAGAAATAAATAAACGTTGAAAAAAAAAATTAAAAAAAAAAAGTTTTTAATGCCTATGATTTTTTTTTAACATTTAAAAATAACACATTTAGTGCCAAAGAGGTTTGAGTTTGTAATATATAATTAGGAGTTTCCTCTTCCCCCCCATTTCCGTACATGTTCGTGGGAATTCAACATCTCTGCAGTCTGCCTTTTTCTTGTAATCTCTTCTTTCTTGCACAAGGAAAGTTGAACTATTGATTGCTGTATCAGTCACTTTAAGATTTAATATTTTCCCCTTCTATGAGCTGCATACCCCTCTGTGACTTCTGTCTATTCTCACAGCTGCCTGAGAGATAAGCAACTGTAAAGTCTCTGGAAGTAATCTGTAAATTATATTCAAATTCATGTGTCCAAATGATGCTGCCTAAAGTGACTCTCCTAGAGGCTTGCTAGTGAACTTCAGTTGGAAAAATTAGGTTTTCCACCTACTCATATTCATGTCAAATATGTTAGTGTTAGAAAAGAATGAATAGAACTGGTGAAATAGGCCTTCACGCTCTCTGCCAGCTAGAAAGGTGTCATGGGTACAAGGGGGCACCCTAGTTCAAGACAGTAATCCATGGCTCTTGAAAGAAAAGCAGAAAAATGAGAATGAGAATTAAATTATCTGGTTGCTGCTGGAAGAGGCATCTCTTGTGAACTCTATTTGGTACACCAGTGCTCTCAGACACTGAGAAAGATTCTTGATTCTAATCAATGTATAATGTTGTTTAACTATGCCCAAGAGAGAGTATAAGGGCTAGGTTATCATAGTAGAATCACGAGGTATCCATTTCCTATGATTTGACTGAGTGGTATCTCAAGTTTCATACCCTCTGGCCTATCTTACCAATCTAACCTTGTCTCCAGCCTCCAGTCCTGGTGGGACAGAGTCCTCACCATTCTCAGCATATGCCATGTTCCTCATTACCACCTCCATGCCTTTTCCCCTGCCACTTCCACTCCTGGTATGCCTTTATTCTTTTCCATCAAATAAATAACATCTCCAGGCTGTCCCTCAAAATCAAAGAACTGAATTATTTCTTACAGAGATCCTGTTATGTTCCTAATACTCTGTCAACTGTATAGGATGTAGAGAAAGATTTATAATTAACGTTTATTCAACACCTACTATGTGCCAGGCACTGGATGGGGCCATTTGCATGGAGCATTATCTGGCCCAACTCTCCTATCTTACACAATTTCTAGTTTGTAGATGAAGAAACAGGAGTTATCCATCCAGTAAGTGTAAGAACTTACTTTGAATTTATGCTTATCTTACTCTAAATTCCTTGTTCTTTTCATTACACCCTGATATCTGTGCCAATGGATTTCTAATCTAGTTGGGGCGCAAGATAGAGATACACGGAATCATAAAATATTACGATCTCAGAGTTGGGAGGGTTTTTTGGCATCTCCTAGAGATCAGATAGTCTATATGACATCTTAATGAAAAAACAGCTTCATGAAAAAACAACTTCTATCTGAAACCTTCAGTGACATGGATCCCCTACCTGTCATGTTGCACCTGGGTGAAACACCTTAAATTTGTCCCTATTGAATGCTTTATTGCCAGTGTTGGCCCTTTTTCTAATTAGTTCAGAAAAAAACTTAACTTTATTTGGTCATTCTTTTTTTCCTTCAAGTTGTTTTTTTTTTTTTTTTTTTTTTTTTCCCCTCAGAGTGCAGTAATTACTACCATCCTGCCATTGACAAACATGTTCTTAGGGTGGACCTGTGAGCAAACCACTGCTGCTCTCCTTGCTAGTTGATAACTTTGCAATAATTGACATCCTTTAGTTGTGGTCATTTCATCATCTAGAAAGTTCATCAAGCTTATTATTGTTGCTCTTAAATTTGTGGTAAGGAGAGCTTTTGTTAAATAGTGATGAAATGCAAGAGCATTGCATTTATTCCATTTTCCCATTTTCACCTTTGTAAAGTCCCTGAACACCACAAAGCCAGTCTGGTGTGTGACTTGTTTTTGCTGGGCTTAGGTTGACAACATGGCATCTTTTCATTTCTTTCCAAGTCTGCATAAGCTGCCTATTTGCTAATCTGTTCTAGAATTCATCCCCAAATGATACAGATGACTTATGACATCCAAATTCTTGCAATTTTGAAAAATTAGGACACTGTTTGTAAAAGAACATAAACAATGACCTGGTGGCAGTCAATAATGAAGCACCTTACTTGACATAGACCATATGTACTTGTGGGAGAGCAGAAGAGCATGGTGTAATTATGAAAGTCTTTTGAGGATGGTTAGAGTTGCGTCACAGAGTGAGAATATGAAAGAGAATTCCAAATGATGGGAATGGGTTGAAGGTATGGAGGTCTAAGATATGAATGAGTTTGGTGTGTTTGTCTGCCCAAGAGGCATGGGTTTGGTAGGAATGGTAAGTGCATGCTGGAGAGTTTCAAGAATGCAGTGGGGCAGGCAAGGTGGGGCTTGCTTGTGGGATAATCGTGAAGGTGACACAGAGAGTGTTGGCTGTGGATGTTGTAGTAGGACAAAAGGTGTTGAAGATTTTTGAGCAGTGACCTGGCAAGAGTAGCACCGAAAGAGGATGACCTTGGCTGCTATGTGTAGGAAAGCATAATATGGAAGAGCTACTGGAATCCAGGAGGCCTAACTGGAAATGACACAGTGATCCCATAATGAGAATGGAAGAGTCTTGCCTTACTGTAGGGACATTGGAACTCAATAAGAATGGACACAGAGCCATTTCAATGGGAAACTGGCTGTATTAACTATAATGATTAATTTTAAGTGTCAACTTTTTTTAACAATTTATTTATTTATTTTGAGATAGAGAGCAAGCATGAGCAGGCTCCATGCTGTCAGTGCAGAGTCCGACATGTGGTTTGAGCCCACAAACCGTGAGATCATGACCTGAGCCAAAGTCAAGAGTCACTTACTGACTGAGCCATGCAGGCACCCCAGTGTCAACTTAATCTTAAGTGTTAGTTTATTTGGGCCATGGGATGCCCAAGTATCTAGTCACACATTATACCTGGGTGTGTCTACGAGGGTGTTTCCAGGAAAGATTAGCTTTTGAATCTGTGGACTCAGTTCAGATCACCTACCCCAGTGTGGGTGAGCATCATCCAATCCATTGAGTGTCTGAATAGAAAAAAAAGGCAGAGGAAGGGAGAATTCTCTCTCTGCCTGACTGATTGAGCTGGGTAGCTAGTCTTTTGCCCTCAGACTGGGACTTACATATACCATTGGTGCTTCTGGTTCTAAGACCTTTAGACTTGGCCTGGAACTTATAGTATTGGCCTTCCTGAGTTGGTGGTCTGCAGCTTGCATATGGCAGATTGTGGGATTCCTCAGCATCCACAATCACAAGCCTGTTTCTTATAATGCATTTCTTTATATATCTGTCCTATCCTATTGCTTCTGTTTTTCCTGAGAAGCCTGACTGATATGGGATGTTTGACTAGCTCAGTGATGGAATGATTGAATGGATGCTATGAGGAATGAAGGGGGTGGTGAGTATAACTTTTTCCAGTCTACTTTTCCTCTGGAAGGAGTCTGTTGTCATGGAAAGTGATAGTATAGGGGAATAACGGCAGGCATATATACTTTGGTTGGGAAACTGGATTAACTGAAAATGAAATCCTGTATAGAAATGTTACTTTCAGAGGCATTCTAAACACTTCTCTACCAAAACTTACATTTGGAGGTTAATTCATTGTAGGTATCTCTTTAAATATATATGTAGAGATAGCAAAATAACCTCCCACCTGTAAGAAAATGAGAGGCCCTGTAACTATTGAGGAAAAATACATTCACCTTCAAATTATATTGTTTTAGAGGTTAAAAGTATATAATTTCCCAGGGAACACATCGCGATTCAGCCTGCTGGGAGGCTATTGCTCAATTACTCCCAGCAGTGGGGAAGGTGCCTACGATTCCTCCAGCTCTGCTTAAGTTAGTGGAAGCAGAGGCCTTGCTCAGGCTGCAGGCTGACAGGGCAAATTCGGGCCTGCCAGGGCACATGGGCCTGCCCCTTGGGCCGTGGTCCCTCTGCTCTGATGTGTCAGGAGCCTGCCTAATCGCAGGTTGCTTACACGGGTGGCCCTGGCCTCTGCTCTCCATGCCTGTTAGTTAATTTGTCTGGCTGGCCTGTCTCTGAGCAAGTTTTTGTTCCAGCCTCTGTCCCTTGGGTGTGACCAAGCGGAAAGATTTGTGTAGTTTCTTGTCTCCACGGAAAGAGGCCAAGTCTGAGCTTAGCCATTTGGAGAGGCCAGGGTGACTGCCAGAGGTGACCCTGCCCTTGCAGGTGTAGACTGTATCACCTTCAGTCTGGAAAGGCCCTGCTGGGCAGGATGAGCTGCTAAGAGCTCAGCAGGCTCAAGGCCTGATGCCAGAGGATGCATCTTATTAGAGATTGTTACTTGTTATCGGGCATTGTGAGGGGCTGTGACCACCTTGAATTTCTGTTACTTTCATAACTTAGCATCTGATGTTTCCGGTGGTTTCCAGTGTGACACAAGGGGACATCAGCTGTGTATGTACCAAATGTGTAGATCATCTAGAAATAATTTGCTTTTCTCTATTTTTTTTTTCTCATGTACATAGTATCTTGATATTCTGGCAGTTGTGAACAATGGGGTTGTTGAAATCACTTAGGATTTTAGGTCTTTCTTCCAGTGCCCTTCCTTAATTTTGCCAATTCGAATGTCATTTGGCATGAGCAGAAACACTACTTGACCTGGGGAAAAAATGGAGAAGAGAGTAAACTGGTGGCTCCAGAGGTAGCAGAGAGAAGACAATAACCTAAGCAGGACAGTAGGAGTGGGTGTGAGCGCCTGGGAAGCCCTTATTCCCTCACATCCTTCCTCCTACCGCCAATCCTTGAAAGATTGCTCATTAAAACTCCTGAGAATGTGCAACCAAAACAATCCACTGTAATCAGTTCAAAGGTTGATTCTGGTCTGCACTTTGAGGTTTTGGAAAAGGATCACTGGCTCATGTTAAAGATTTATAAACAGGCCCCAATGTCAGTCAAAGGCAGAGCGTCAAGAAAGGGAAATGCTAGAAGCTTTGACTCATCAAAGAGAGGCTGTAGCTTTTCTAGCTCTTTCTTTCTCAGTGTCTCTCCTGGTAACAAGGAGAGTTTGGAAATTGTTTTTTAGCAAATGCATTAGAGGGAAGGTTGAAGAGAAGTGACACATTGACAAGTGACTGAAGGAACAAACCTGGGGAAGGATGGTAAGTACGATGGCTGCCGAAAATGAGGGGCTCCCCAAATCCCTTCCAGATTTAATTGTAGGTGTGCAGCTGACCCATGTAAACTGGGCACTAGAAGGGGGGCTGGGTGGCTCAGTCAGTTAAGCGACCGACTTTGACTTACATCATGGTCTCTTGGTTTGTGAGTTCAAGCCCTGAATCGGACTCTGTTCTGTCAGTGCAGAGCCCACTTCTGATCTTCTGCCTCCCTCTCTTTCTCTGCCCCTCCCCCCCAAATTAACATTAAAAAAAACCTGGGCACTGGAAGTGATGGGGCAGCATATCTTCTTCCCTTCAAAAGCCCAGCAGAGCAGAAACAGTAGCCCCTGCCCATATACTCTATCTGCAGCTGCGTGTATGTGTCTCTACTCCCCACCTTTGTGCAGGTTTCCTACCGTGTGTTGTCACCATCATCATCATCTTCTTCATCATAATAGCCGCTAACGTGTGTTGATGTTTACTCTGTGCCAGGCACTATAGTCAGGGGTTGTTTTCCCCCCTACCAAACTGATGTGGTAATTATTATTATTCCCATTTGACATAATGAGAAAATTGAGACTTAAAGGAATGAAGTGCTTTTGTTCAAATCACACATCCAGTAAGCTGTGGAGTCAGGGTTCAACTCAGGAAGCCTGGCTCCAGAGCCTCTATGCTATAAATGCATAGAGGGATGGATGAATGGACAGGTAAATGAACAACTGGATAAATGACTTTCCAGCGGGCTCTCTAGCAGTGGTATCTTTGCCCTGAGTTGTGGCATCTCTCTGCAGTCCTCGTCAGTGGTGGTACCATTCCCCTTTTGGGGGATGTGTCCTCTGCTCAGATACACAACCCTCTTGTGGCAGGTTGCCGATAACTCTGTATACCTAAGTGAACACTACCACAGCGCTGTATGGCAGCACTGGGTAGGGCACCTCTGAGAGTCCCCAGAAATGCCAGGGAGAAGAGTGTCTTCACCTTACATGCTAGAGATACTGTGAAGCCTCTTGGCCACACTCAGATTCAGAGGGACCAGGTTAAGCACCTTTTCCATGGATGGAGATGGGAGGGGAAGGAGAGGGGGTGAGACCGAGTGCCAAAGTATGATCCCCTAAACCACCAAACTGTGCTTTTGCTCTGAAGATAACCTCTGTAATGGATTGAATTCTGTCCCCCAAAAGATATGTTCAAGTCTTAACCCCTGGTGAATGTGATCTTATTTGGAAATAGGGTCTTTTTCTTTCTTTTCTTTCTTTCTTTTTTTTTTTTTTTTTTTTGCACATGTAGTTAGTTAAGAGGAGGTTGCATTGGATTGAGGTGGGCCTTAAAACCAGTGATTGGTGTCTTTATGGGAAGAGGAGAGGACACACACAGGGAAGATGTCCACATGAAGACAAAGGAACATTGGAGTGATGCAGCTATACGCCAAGGAATGGCAGGGATTTCTGGGAGGCATCAGAAGCTAGGAAGAGACCAGAAGGGAAGGAAAGAAGGATTCTCCCCTGCTGCCTTTAGAGGGATTACGGCCCTTCTGATTTTGGACTTCTGTGTTCCAGGATTATGAGAGAATGCATCTGTTGTTTTAAGTCACCCAGTTTGTGGTAATTTGTTATGGCAGCCCTAGGAAACGAACATACTTCCCTTCTGTTTTCTCCCTCTCCACTTGTTTTTTATCTTAAGATGTTACTTCTTCTGGCACTCTAACCCATGTCTGTCCCACTCTGCAAAGTCTTCACTAGATCTAGCCTTCAATAATTTGGGTTACAGATAACTCAGAAAAAAGGAGCTTGATATTTCAAGTTGTTGCCACAAAGAAATACATCACATCACTAAGTTATACCTTGACACTTAGTAGGTGCTCAATAATGTCTAGTGAATCAAAGGATGAAAGACTGAATAAAGATGCAATTCATGGAGCATAGCTTTCCATTTTGCCTTCTGTCCCTCACTACCTACTCTGTGGAGTGAATTTTTATGAAATAAAAGACTGATTTGTTTCAGATCTTCAAAGTATAGACTAAGACTCTTGAGAGTTCAAGCCAAGATGCAATCACTCAGTGCATTAGTATTGCCTCCATTTATAAAAGAGTCTTGTGTGTGCCAGGCACCATACTGGTTTCTTATGTGCATTGTCTCATTTACTTACTATAACCCAATGAGGCACCTACCTTATTACTACTTAATTGATGAAGGAACTCTGAGGTAATTAATTATAATACGAATAATAACAAACATGTTTTGAGTACTTATTATGTGCAATGCCGGGGATTATCCATACATTATTTTATATAATGTTTCCAATGACCATCTGAGGTTGGTTCCATTTCCTCCAGTTTTACAGAGAGGTTAAGTGACTTGCCCCCACGTTGCATAGCATCATGTCTATCATTAGTACACAACAAAATCTGAAGATGTGGCTTTTTCCCTCTTGGACCTTACAGTCCAGATGGAGAGAGGAAACTGATTCATGGAACAACTCAGTTTTGTTTACTGATACATTACCTGAGGCTCAGGCTGGCTTTGAGAATCAACTTCATTCTAGGGGAAAATGAGAGGGAACGAGGGGCAGTCTACAGGGATTGTTACTGAAATGCCTCATTTTAATTGTGTTGGAAGGGCAGGGCATGATGGTGGGAGGTCCTTAACATTTGTAAGAAGGTCCTCTTCTGAGAGGGGCAGTTACACACATCAGTGCAGAAATGGCTGAACTTGGCTGTCTTCATAAGAAAAGAGTGTCAGGGGTGGTGCTTAGTTCTGTTCACTTAATGAACATTAAAATGTTCAAATCAAATTAAGATCTGTGTGTCTTTAGGGTGTGTTGAGAATCAACTCTCCTGTTACCTTCCAGTTTGAGGTAATGTTGTACTTCATGGGGTTTTGGCTACAACCCAGAGGACTTATTCTTAGGATTTTAAATTCTCTGGGTTTGGAGTTGGTGTCCTTAGACATCTGATTATACCTGGTTTGGGGATGTGGGTAGGACAGACTCTTGATAGTTGCCATTTTGTCATTGTAGGTCAGCTCCCTCTGCCTGTAATGGTCTGATCTTCCCATTTTCTACCAAGCCGGTGAGGGTCCTGGAGCCCTGGGCTTGTGTGTAATGCCATAGGAAATGACACATCTGAATGTTCCAAAAGGTAGGACAGAGAAGAGTGACAAGATAGACAGCACCTGGAGCAGAAGCCACAATTAAAGTTTGGAAACTGTTCACCTAAAAGGGCTAAAAAGAGGTTGAATTTACAATAAAGACAGGAGAAATAGGAAGAAAGTGAAAAATTGGGGGAGAACTTTAGAGGTGGACAATGGAGGGCTTCTGGATTCAGAGAAGGTAACCACAGGGACTCTTTGTTAAGAATCCTCTTGCTCTGGGCTTGGGCAAAGAGAATTCGTAACGACATCAGTTTTTTTTTTTTTCTTGCACTGGAGCATCCTAAAGGCTCACCACTCACTTGGAAAACCCCTGTGCATTCTTCAAAACCCAACACAGGCATTAATCTCCCAGATGATTTCCCTGATCCCTCATCGTGCATTAGGAGCCTCTGTTCTGTGTTATTATAACATTTTTTTCTTACCTTTGCCTCATGTTTACTAGCCTATCCTATAATCCTCTATTTTTCCTTTTCCTCCACTGTATACAACTTGGTGTTAGGACAGTGCAATGTTATTTGCCGCATTTCCATCCAGCACATGGCCCATAGTAGAAGCTCAAAGTATGTTTATTGATCCCAATTATAAATTTAAAAATGGCCATTTTATTCCACTCGATTTTGCTGTGAATCTAAAACTGCTCTAAAACAATAAAGTCTACTAAGAAGAAAAAAAGCCGTTTTGTTTTATATACCAGCCTTTTGTGAGATTAATTGGAATGTGAGTTCTTAAGAGCCCAATTAGTTTTGGATACATGGGCAAAATCATATTTTTGGATCCAAATCTGAGTAGACACACTGAGCACCCTCAGACTCTGTCCCCAGGGAGGTCCAGCCTATGTCCATTTCTCTCTGACATCCCTGTGCTTTAGATTCAGTGGTGTTTGAGGCTGCCTCTGTCCTCTGGGTCTGTGGAATTTGCAGATGGTGCTGGCAGATGCCCAGCTTGGTCCTCTTCAATGCTCCTTGTTTTCTGCTGGCGGTCACTGTGTGGTAGGCCTGGTGCTGGCAGAGGGGGGTGGGAGTCCAGGGGAGAGGAGCTGGGAAATCTGAATTTCGTGTCTGGAAAGAAGACTCACTCATGTGACCTGGGGAAAGCATTTCGCCCTCTTTGGATGGCCTGTGCTGAAATGGCCGCGGAACTGCGAGGCTCTGCTGACCCCGAGGAGAAGTTTTCAGGCAAGGCAATACTGCCGTGCTCAATTTCCGTCCCTGGGGTGGAAACATCTCCTGCTTCCGCCTTCAGAGAGCCTTTCTCTGTGCTTCTTTGTGAGACATTTCTGAGAACTGCCTGCATTCTGTTTCTGGTGGTGAATTGATTTAGGAGATCCTTTGTTGATAGCTCAGCTTCAAAAGCGTCAGAGTCTGCTGTTTATCTTCCTTCTCCCTTACAAGCGAGGAGATGCTCTTACAAAGGAGAGGGGGAAAAATAAAAATGCCCTTGTTACTGACTTATAAACTCATTAGACCCTTTTGGGGGGGCCATAGTGTAACTACTTTGTGGCTAACTAGTGTGATTTCTACATGTTTTATATTCAGTTAAATGGGGGTGGGTGGGTAAGGGTAAATGAAATCATTCTGTGTCTGTGAAGAGTATGTGAGTTTTATATTAAATGTTTCATAGCTTTCTTTTGTTCCAGATGCTTATTTAAATTTATTTCAGCAAACATTCCTTGAGCCCTTAGTGTGTGGTAAATGTAGATAAAAAAGGATTTTGGGGAGCTCATGGACTCCTGGAAGAGAGACAAGTTAACACTGAAGTTTTTAGAGCAATTAAGGCACCACTTTGAGATACTCACTGTAGAGGTCGTAGTTCCTCAAGGGCACTGTACAGGTCTAAATTATGGTTGTATAAATCTGGGGACAGGCAGATCCTAGGCCATATCTTCTTAGTTTGGACTCTGGGGCAGAAAAGACTCTTAATTCCAATTTGGAAAATTCTGGGGCTGGACTGGGATTATTCTGGCTGGATCACGCAGTCCCTTTGGTAGCCTGCAATGAGGTATGAAGTGTGGTGGGCAAGTATGACTATCCAACCCCACTAACGTAGGTGTTTGGAGAAAGAGTAGGCACCATCCTCATTAAAAAGGCTTAGAAGGAGGAGTGCTTGGGCCGAGAAACAGTAGCTGTCCACTACAGCTGAGGAGCATTGATCAGCATCGATTCCTGTCTGGAGAGAAAGCCAATTCTTACATTCATCCACTTCAGATGCCTTCATCCACAGCCACCCCTTCTGGTTAGGGACATCATAAGCTATCCTCATCACTGTCATCATCATACTCATTTAGTGAGCACCTGCTATATGCTAGGCACTGGGCCAGGTGCTCTATATAAATTATTTTTACAACAATCTTATAAGGCAGATATTACTTTGCTACTTTATTGAGGCTCAGACACATTGACTTACCCAAAGTGGGGAGATGGGATTTGAATTCCAGTCTCTCTGGCTTTGATGCCTGTCTTTCTGCTACCATATTGCTGTTTGGGATTTGTGCATCTCTAGGATGAAAGATAGTCTGTAATGATA
This sequence comes from Herpailurus yagouaroundi, assembly GCF_014898765.1. Lineage (NCBI taxonomy): Eukaryota > Metazoa > Chordata > Mammalia > Carnivora > Felidae > Herpailurus > Herpailurus yagouaroundi. Next base: position 30,865,468 of record NW_024412401.1, read on the forward strand.
ATATGTAACTGAACTCAAAGACCTTTGACCTCCAGCCATGGCCTACAAAATCTCCAATGGGAATTCTCTGTTTGTGACGATTTATTGTCATGTTTTATGAGGGCTCCAGGCACAAGGAAGGGTGTTCAGAACAGTCTTGGAGCAAACAACTCTTCTAGCATGTCCCCTAGTGCAAAGCTGTAGGTGGTCATGGTCAGCCAACTGGCAAAGAAAGAATAGGTAGTGGGACACATTAATGATCGGTTGTTGATGGAAACAATTATGGTGTTCATGATTATTATTTTTCAGAGTGTTTGGAAAAACAAGCTGGAGGAATGCCATGAAAATGTGTTATGTTCTGAGGAGAGTATTGGTTGACTAATACAATAGTGATGATGATAATAATAATAATAATAATAAATGTCCATAGTCTGGCATTGGTTCTTTTTTTTAATGTGTACATAATGCTAATGTTCAAAAAATTTATTGAAGTATAACTAACATACAATTTTAGTTTTAGGTGTGCAACATAATTTGTCATTTTTATACATTGTAAAATTGTCTCCATAATAGTTCCAGTTACCATGTGTGACTCTACAAAGTTGATACAATGTTATTGACTATATTCCCCATGCTGTATGTTACATCCCTATTACTTATTTTTATTTTATAACTGGAAGTATGTACTTCTTAATTCTGTTTGCCCGTTTTGTGCACCTCCTGCAACCCCCTCTTCCCTCTGGCAAAGACCCAGTCTCTTCCCTGTATCTATGAGTCTGTGTTTTGTTTTGTTTTTGTTTGTTTTATTTTTTAGATTCCACATATGAGTGAAATCATGTGGTATTTGTCTGTCTGACATACTTCACTTAGCATAATACCTTCAAGGTCCATCCATGTTGTCAAAAATGGTAAGATTTCATTTTTTTTTCTTTAATGGCTGAGTAGTATTCCATTGTGGCTGTGTGGGTGTGTATATATCATGTCTTATTTATTCATCTATGGATGGATACTTAAATTGTTTACTTCTCTTAGCTATTGTAAATAATGTTGTAATGAATATCTATGAGCATGGAGTGTTTTTCCATTTATTTGTGTCTTCAGTTGCTTTCATCAATGTCATAGTTTTCAGTGTATAGGTCTTTCATCCCCTTGGTTAAATTTATTCTTTTTGATGTGATTATAAATGGGATTATATTCTTGATTTCTCTTTTGGGTAGTTCATTATTAGTGTATAGAAATGCAACATATTTTTGCATACTAATTTTATATTCTGCAACTTTCCTGAATTTATTAGTTCCAACAGTTTTTTGGTGGAGTCTTTAGGGTGTTTTACATCTAGCATCATGTCTTTTGCATATAGTGACAGTTTTACTTTTCCTTTCCAATTTGTATGATTTTTAATTTCTTTTCCTTGCCTAATTGCTATGGCTAGGACTATGTTGAATAAAAGTGGGATTTGTGGGCATTCTTGTCTTATTACTGATCTTAGAGGAAAGCTTTCAGCTTTTTAACCATTGAATATATTAACTGTGGGTATGTCATACATTGCCTTTATTATGTTGTGATATGTTCCCTCTAGCCCCACTTTGTTGAGAGTTTTTATTATAAATGTATGTTGAATTTTGTCAAATGATTTTTTGCATCTATTGAGATGATCATATGATTTTAATTTTGATTGATTGATCTTTAATTTTGATTGATTCACCAATGTTGAACCATCCTTGCTTCCCTGGAATAAATACCACTTGATCATGATGTATGATACTCTTAATGCACTTTTGAGTTTGGTTTGCTAATATTTTGTTGAGAATTTTTACATCTATGTTCATCAGGGTTAGTAGCCTATACTCCTCTTTTTTTATTTTTTTTTTATTTTTTTTTAATTTTTTTATTTTTTAATTTTTTTTTTTCAACGTTTATTTATTTTTGGGACAGAGAGAGACAGAGCATGAACGGGGGAGGAGCAGAGAGAGAGGAAGACACAGAATCGGAAACAGGCTCCAGGCTCCGAGCCATCAGCCCAGAGCCCGACGCGGGGCTCGAACTCACGGACCGCGAGATCGTGACCTGGCTGAAGTCGGACGCTTAACCGACTGCGCCACCCAGGCGCCCCATATACTCCTCTTTTTTAATGTAGTGTCCTTCTCTGTGTTTGGTATTGGGGTAATGCTGGACTTGTAAAATGAGTTTGGAGGCTTTACCTCTTCAATTTTTTGGAAGACTTTGAGAAGAATAAGCTTTAAATCTTTGAATGTTTGGTAGAATTCACTAGTGAAAACCATCAGGTCCTGGACTTTTGTTTGTTGGGAGAGTTTTGATTACTGATTCAATCTCCTTATTAGTAATTGGTCTATTCATATTTTCTATTTCTTTATGATTCAGGTTTGGAAGATTGTAAATTTCTAGGAATTTTGTATTTCTTCTAAGTTGTCCAATTTGTTGGCATATAATTATTCATATAGTCTCTTGTGACCCTTTGTATTTTTGTAGTTTCAGTTGTAAATTCTTTTTCTGATTCTGTTTATCTGAAACTTCTCTTTTTCTGTTCAGTCTAGTCAAATGTGGGTCAAACTTATTTTTTTTTCAAAGAATCGGCTCTTTATAGATCTTTTCATTGTCTTTTTAGTCTCTATTTCATTTATTTCTGCTTTGTTCTTTATTATTTCCTTCTTTTTACTGACTTCGGCTCTGTTTGTTCTTTTTTTCCTAGTTTCTTTAGTTGTAGAGTTAAATTATTTATTTGAAATTTCTCCTGTGTCTTGAGGTAGGCCTGTATTGCTATGACCTTCTTTCTTTTTTTTAAAACAAATTTTTTTATCGTTTATTTATTTTTGAGAGACAGAGCACGAGGAAGAGAGGGTGATACAGAATCCGAAGCAGGCTCCAGCTCGGAGCTGTCAGCACAGAGCCTGACGTGAGGCTCAAACTCACAAATTGTGAGATCATGACCTGAGCTGAAGTCAGTCGCTTAACCGAATGAGCCACCCAGGTGCCCCTGAACTTCTTTCTTAGAACTTTTGCTTCATCCCATAGATTTTGGTGTGTTCTATTTCGGTTTTCGTTTGTCTGTAGGTATTTTTTGACTTCTCCTTTAATTTTTTCTATGACCCAGTAGTTGTTCATAACATGTTGTTTAAGCTCCATTATATTTGTAGGCTTTTTTTTTTTTTTCTTCCAGTTTTATTCTCGTAATTGATTTCAAGTTTCATACCATTGTGGTTAGAAAAGATGCTTGATATAATTTCAGTCTTCTTGAATTTATTGAGATTTGTTTTGTTGCCTAACATGTGATCTTTCCTGGAGAATTTTCCATGTGCAGTTGAGAAGAATGTATATTCTGCTTTTGGATGGAATGTTCTATATACATCTATTAAGTCTATCTGGTTTACTGTGCCATTTGAGGTTGTCATTTCCTTATTGATTTTCTGTCTATTGATGTAAGTACAGTGTTGAAGTCCCTTACTATTGTTTTGCTGTCAATTTCTCTGTTAATATTTGCTTTATATATTTTGATTCTCCTATGTTGCCTGCATATATATTTATAAAAGTTATATCTTCTTGATGGATTGACCCTTTATCATTATTTAGTGCCCCTTTTTGTCTCTTATTACAGTCTTTGTTTTATTTTAATTTTTTAAAATGTTTATTTTTGAGAGAGGGAGAGACAGAGTACAAGCAGGGGAAGGACAGAGAGAGGGAGACACAGAATCAGAAGCAGGCTCCAGGCTCCATGCTGTGGGGCTTGAACTCACAGGCTGTAATATCATGACCTGAGCCAGAGTTGGATGCTTAACTGACTGAGCCACCCAGGAGCCCCTACACTCTTTATTTTAAAGTCTGGTTTCTCCAAAATGAGTATGGCTACACCAGCTTTCTCTTTGTTTCCTTTTGCATGGATTATCTTTTTCCGTCTTTTCACTTTCAGTCTGTATGTGTCTTTACTTCTGAGTGAGTATATGGCAGTATATGGATCTTTTTTCTTTTAATCCATTCAAGCACTCTAAGTCTTTTGATTGAAGACTTTAGTTAATTTACATTGTAAATAACTATTAATAGATAAGTACTTATTGCCATCTTGCCAATTGTTTTCTGCCTATTTTTGTAGTTCCTCTTTGTTCCTTCTTCTCTTTCTCTGTTGTGGTTTGATGACTTTCTTTGGTGTTACTTAGATTCCTTCCTCCTTTTCTTTTGTGGATTTACTGTGATTCTTTGCTTTGTAGTTACTGTGATGTTCACATATATTCTATGTATATGGCAGTCTCTTAAATTGATAGAAACTTAAATTTGAACACATTCCAAAACTCTACATTAAAAATATTTTTTGTAATATTTATTTTTGAGAGAGAGAGAGAGACAGAGAACAAACAGGGAAGGGGCAGAGCGAGAGTGAGACACATAATCTGAAGCAGGCTCCAGGCTCTGAGCTGTCAGCCCAGAGCCTGAAGTGGGGGGTTGACCCCACAAGCCGTGAGATTATGACCTGAGTCAAAGTTGGATGCTTAATAGACTGAGCCACCCAGGTGCCCCGAAAACTCTACATTTTAAACCATATTCCCCGTGTTTTATGTTTTGGATGTCACTTTTTACATCTTTTTATTTTAGATATCCCTTAACTAATTATTATAGCTTTAGTTAATTTTACCACTTTGTCTTTTAATCTTCTTAGTAGCTTTATAAGTGATTAATTCACTACCTTTACTATATATTTACCTTTCCCAGTGAGATTTTAACTTTTGTTATCTTGTTATTAGTGCCATTTCTTTTCAGCTTAGAGAGGTCCTTTTAATGGTTCTTGTAAGGCTGGTTTAGTAATGCTAAACACTTTAGCTTTTTGCTTCTTTGGAAAACTCTTTATCACTCTTCAGATGTGAATGATAATCTTGCTGGATAGAGTTTTCTTGGTTGGAAGTGTTTTCCTTTTAGCACTTTGAATATGTCTTGTCTCTCCCTTCTTGTCCACAAAGTTTCTGCTGAGAAATCTGCTGATTGCCTTGTGGGATTTCCCTTGTATGTAAAAATTTGTTTTTCTCTTGTTTTTTTAAGATTCTCTCTTTGTAACTACTGACATAATTTTATTTATATTTTGTCTTGGTGTGGCTGTCTTTGGGTTCATTTTATTTGGAACTTTCTGGGTTTCCTGGACTTGGATATCTGTTTCCTTCCCTAAGTTAGGAAAAATTTTAACTATTATTTATTCAGATAAGTTTTATGTTCCTTTCTCTCTCTTTTCCTTCTGAGAACCCTATAATTCAAATGTTATTCTGCTCAATACGTCTAGAGATCTCTAAAGTTATCTTCATTTTTAAAAATTCCTTTTTTCTTTTTGCTGCTGTGGGTGGATTCCATTGCTTTATCTTCCAGCTTGCTGATCTGTACTTCTACTTCATCCAGTCTGCTGTTGAACCATTTTAGTGTATTTTTCAATGCATTTGTTGTATTCTTCATCTCTGTGACTACTATTTGGCACTTTTTTATATTTTCTGTCTCTTTCCTGAAGTTTTCACTGTATTTATCCTTCTTCTCCCAAGTTCAGTGAACATTTTTACAACTATTAGTTGGAATTCTTTGTCAGGTACATTGCTTAACTCCATATACTTAAGGTCTTTTCCTGAGGTTTTGTCTGGTTCTTTCATTTGGAACATATTTCTCTATCTCCTTATTTTACTTGAGTCTGTGTTTGTTTCCATGTATTAGGTGAAGCAGCTACCTCTCTGTCTTAAAGGCATGGACTTGTGTAAATGATGATCCTTCTTGTTTACACTTGCCCTTGGTTGTCTCTCAAACCTTTGTGATTGTCTAAACCACCTGATTTATTCTTGATAAGTTTCTGTTGTTGAGAGTGTGCCAGGACTTGTCAAAGATCCAAAGGGAGGAATCTCAATTAGCACCTAGTTTCAGGCTGATTGGAAACCAGACCCCCAGGTAGCAGCTTTCAAAGTATGCAAATATATACACTTCTGTGGGTCCACAATTGTAATCCCTATTGGACTTCACACCTGGAGATCTGGAGGTGTCCCCTAGGTGACAGTTGCAAAAATTGGGGCTCCAAATGAGTGTGTAAGCTCCTTTCTAGGACATCTTGATAAACTGTAGGGAGACCAAGGGGGTCCCTGCTTCTGTTTCCTGGGTGTGCCTCTTCACCCTCTAGACAAGTGGGAAACCTGATGTCTGTTCCTCAGGCTGAAGCTCCAGGCTAAGTAAATAAGTCTTGTTCATAGGAAAATTGGGTTGTGTTTCATTCTGCTTCCCTGAGAATGGTGGCCTGCCAAGAGTTGTCTTTCCAGTTGTTACAGTCCCATGGAGCTCTGGAATGCCAGTCCTCTTGGCCACTAGGGCTAGGTGATCGAGGGGTGTCCCCAGTGTAGTTTGCACAGGCTTGCTGGCTTTGGCAAGGCAGCTGGAGAGTGTAGTGGGCAGGGCATGCTTGCTGACTTCAGAAAAGCATTGGGAAACTATTTTGTCTAAGCACACCTGTGGATTTCAGCAATGTAAAGAAAGCGAGCCTTGTCTGTGCATGTACACTGGCTTTAGGCTGGGGGTGGGCTCACATTTGGGCATTCCTAGTCATGGGGTACAGATGCCACTTCTTATTTTCCCTAACTAGCCAAATACGTGAAAATATGGAAACTTTCAGACTTATTTTGTGCATTTTCATTTTGAAAGTTTATTTTTATTGTTATTTTGGGGTAAAATGAATAAAACACAAAACTTGCTATCTTGACCATTTTTTGTTATACAGCTCAGTGATGTTAAACGCTATCATATTGTTGTGCAAACATCACTACCATCCATCCCTAGAACTCTTTTCATCTTAATTTTTTTTTAATGTTTATTTATTTTTGAGAGAGACAGAGACAGAGTGTGATCAGGGGAGGGGCAGAGAGAAAGGGAGACAGAACCCAGAACAGGCTCCAGGCTCTGAGCTGTCAGCACAGAGCCTGACACAGGGGCTCGAACTCACAAGCCATGAGATCATGACCTGAGCCAAAGTCGGACGCTTAACCAACTGAGCCACCCAGGTGTCCCTGTTTTCATCGTACAAACTGAAACTTTCTACCCATTATACAATAACTCTTCATGACCACCTTCTTTCAACCTCTGTCAACCATCAGTCTACTCTTTGTTACTATGAGTTTAGCTTCCCACCCCCCCCTTAAAAAAAAGATCCACATATAAGTGGGATCCTGCAATATTTGCTTTTCTGTGTATGGCTTATTTCACTTAGTATAATGTCCTTCAGACTCATCCGTGTTGTGGCAAATGGAAAGCTATCCTTTTTAAAAGGCTGGATAATATTCTATTATGTGTATACTTATACACCATATTTTCTTTATCCATTTATCCACCAGTTTTATTTCGAATAAAAGTATCAAGCTATACTAAAACCTCTTGGCATGGTATGTAAAGGTTAGTGTACCATTCTTGTTTCAGAGTAAATGAAATTGCACCCTGTTACAACACTGATGGTAAAAATGAAGGTAACATTCATCCTTCAAGCTTTTTTTGCCCTTGTGAGGAAAAGATATGCTCACCATATATGGAGGAAACCTGAACAAAGGATGGCTGGGATTATTACTTGTTAAGACCTTAGAACAGAGCCTGGCACACAGTGAGGCCTATATAAGTATTACTTAAATAATGCACAGGACTTTGAAGCCTACAAGCCCTTTCATATATGTTGCCTCTTTCACTCTTACAATAACCTGGAGGTTTGGTAGAATTGAGTTTATTATTTCCACTTCACAGATAAAGAAAGTGTAGTGCAGAGAAGTTAAGGAATTTGCTTAAGGTCACCCAGGTAATGACTAGAAGGAATTAATCTAGAATTCAGGATTCTGTTTTCCTTTTGGGTGCTCAAAAGTAATAATGTCCACCCGTAGCTATGGCTTCTTCTGGGTGGCCTTTTCTCCCTGGATCTAGCTCCCCACAAACTACACTGACACTATTTCCTCCCCTTGACCCTTCTGGACCTCTCGCTGTCCTTGTTTATCTCCCTACTCTCCAAGCTCTGTGAGTAGTCCTTTTATTAAAGTCTCTTTATTTGAACCATCTGGGGTGAATTCTGTTTCCTGCTGAGACCCTGATTGTTATAAAGACCAATATTGACTTGCTTATTTTTAGATTGCTAACTGAGGACATAAACAAATAAGCAAAACCCAAATAAAACTGCTACTTACTACTGTTTCATTTATATCATTGAAACAAAACAAAGACTAACACCAAAAAAAAAAAAAAAAAAAGGAATAATTGTAGCAAATCTTACTGTATTACTTTGCTCTTATTTTGTTATGACCTAGTGAAAACTGTATCAGAGATTGGATGGGGCCCATGGGCCAATGTTTGGAAGCAAATAGGTGAGATCACTTTACCACTCTAGCAATTTGTTCCCCTGGTATTTAATATAGTTAGAAAGAGAGCACAATACATCATATATGCATTTCCCAATACAGGATAATGCAATGTACTTTTGAAGTTTCTTAAATGCTCCATGGGCTCTTTTCAACAAACCTGTACCGAACATCTATTTTTTGTCGCCCCCCCCCCCCCGTACACAAACGGGGGATGTATAGGTGTATAAGACCATAATCCCTGCCATCACAGGCTAGTGGGGGTGACAGACAAGAGGCAATTGTAGTATATGGAAGACAGTGCCAAGAGAAAGGTCAGCATGAGCCTGTAGGAGCACATTGCAAACATAACAACTAAAATTCTTGGGGATGGGGGTGGTGAGGTGATGTCCAGACCAGGTGACATTTGAGCTGAAGCTTTGAAGCATTATAAGAGTTTGCCTAATGGACAAGGGGAAAGGGCATTTCAAGTACAAAGTCCAACTTGAATAAAGGCACGGGGGCATGAGAGCATATGGTACGCATAGGAGTATGTCCTGAAATTAACCTGGTGTGGCTGAATTGCACGGTTGAGGGGGAGATGCAGAATGGAGCCAAAGGATGAAGAACTTTAGATTTAGCACTGAGGGATTTAGCCTTTATCCTCCAGGCAGCTTTGATTTATTGGAGGTTTTTTTTTTTTCTTTTTTCTTTTTATTAAGAGGTGTGACATGGTCAAATGGGCATTTAAAGATCACTCTGGTTATCGTTTAAGAGATGGATTGGAAGGGTTTGAGATTAGGGGCTCAGATGCCAGTAAGGATGTTATGGTGATGGTTTAGGAAATAAAAAAAGGTGAGGTTCTTGGTTAAAATGACAGAGTAGATGCAATATTCCCAGCGCAAATCCCCTTAAATCCACCTGCTGAATAAGGGGCCAGTGAGGGAGAAACTTCCTTTGAATTTTCCTTAGCTCCAGCCTACAATCTGCCCCCTTGTAATCCTAAGCCCCATCAGTCTATGAAGGTGGCAACTAAGACTTCCCACCCTCTTATGAGTTTTTTGGACTCACATTGAGTTAGGAATCTCATGAATGCTATAATTTTACAAAGTGGTGTATTGGTGAAATAAAAGGCAGACTGTGTATCCCAGGAAGTATCTCCAGGCAAGTGCCACTTCCTTTGATTTGTGAGTATTTTGCCTGTGTGTTTGTACATTTAGGGCCTAAGGGTTTGGGGGAATCTCATCTGTGTGTGCGTGCGCATGTGTGTGTATCCCCTACTTTCCCTGTGCCTACTTGCCCGCTATCACCTTGCAAAATGAAGTCTTGTTTGCCATCTGCCTGGGAGCAAACCTCCTGATTGCAAAGTTGGATGTTGTGAATTTTCAGATACTGCTGTGTGATTGGGGCTACATTTCTCTGGCCTTTCTGTCAGGTTTTTCATTCTAAAACAATGAAAATTTTATACACATACACTAATCATTTTCATGAGCTGTGTAGCATGGGGAGTTTCACTTTTATTTATCACATGCATCAGTTTGTCTATGTATTTATATATGTGTCTGAGAAATCTTTTTACTAGTTCTATGAAAAACTATGAAAGCTGCTTTACCTAAATCTAACATAAGCATCCCTGTCTTATTAAGCTGTGGAGTATTAAGCAAATTACTTAACTTTTCTGAGACTCAGTGTCATTATGAATAAAACAAAAGGATTTTACAAACTTCAAAATGAGTACTATTATTGTTATTATTAGGAACACAATTTGTGTATATTTCAAACGTCAGTGTAACCTTTATAAAGCTATTCTGATAGTGGTTATGGTGAGTGTAGATGACTCTTACAAATTTCAGATCTGGTGTCTCTTATAGCCGAACACAAGAGAATCTTCTCTTGACTGAATAGAATTGCTTACGTGTTTATTTATATGTTTACGTTCTGGAGACATTTTTACTATACTTTCTTCCCTGTAGCTGGCTATTATTAATAAACATTTTTTAACTCTATTTTTATAATAAATTATTTTGGAGAGAGAGACCGAGAGAGAAAGAGGGAGAAAGTGCAAGTGAGGAGGGGCAGAGATAGAGGGAGAGAGAGAATCCCAGCTAGGCTCTACACTGTCAGCACAGAGTCGATGAGGGGTTCGATCTCACAAACTGTGAGATCATGACCTGAGCTGAAATCAGGAGTCAGATACTTAACTGACTGAGCCACCCAGGCACCCCATAAAAAAGTAAACTTTTAAAGTACCTGATGCTATCAAGTAAATTGATCCTCACAATAACCATGTGAATTAATTTAGATGACCATCATTATCCCCTTTTACAGATGTAGAGACTAAGATTCAAAGAGGTAAAATTGTGTCCAAGTTCACATAGTAAATAATTAAAGCAACAACCTGATTTGCAGTGTTTGTACTCCAAATTCCCTTTTCTTCCTATTATACCACCTGTGTCAGGTCGTAATATTTATTAACATAATTTGTTTCCCATTCCCTGCCCCTGTTCCCTTCCCTTACTTTTATGTTGCTGGAATATACTTTTGTGCCTCATTAACTTTGAACTTGGCCGTGTAACTTGCTTTGGACAATGGATTGTGAGCAGATGTGATATAAACCATGTCTACATAGAACTTGTACATGAACTTGCATTGCTCGGTCCTACAACTTGAGTGTCTGCGCTTTGGCATAAGAACAGCATGCCCCAAAGATGATTGCTCTTTGTGCTTGGGTCTCAGAAGGAGAGAATGTGTGGAGCTCAGTGGAGCCCAGTGGAACACACTAGAGCTCGGGCAAGCCCAGCAGAAGCCAGCACAGGCCAGTAGAACCAATCTTTGGCCCTCAGGTAATGAGGGCAAGAATTAAATGTTTGTTGTCATAAACAGCTGAGATTTTGGGGGTCTTTTGTTGTTGTAGCAAAAGCCAACTAATAAACCACCCTGTTTTTCTTAGGAGCTAATTTGGTTCTAAGTCTTTGATGGGTCCAATTTCAGTCGTCTTCAGCCTTTTGATACTCAAAATGCTGTGTGACCCAAGGACTAAGCCAACCATCTGCACTAAGCACAAAGCCTAGAATATGCAGGTCTTAAGTAAATGTGTGTGTTGCTAAGAATGATGAAAACCTGAAGCTCTAGTTCGCCGGCCCTATAATGACCCAGAACAGAGAACAAAATACTGTATATTGAAGGACTTTTTGGTAGGCAAGGAAGTCTCTGGGTGAAATGAGGCAAGTGGGGGTAGGGACTAGGACATGGAACCAAATCGACTGAAACATGAGAAGAGCCTTGGGGTAAAAGTTCAGTTGTAAAAGGATGTTCAGCTAAGCTGTCACAATGTGGAGGCAAGTTTGTAACATCACTAAAAGGAGCAAATTTCCTTGGAACTTTGCAGCCAGCTCATGCCCCTTTCAGTTTTATCAACCTCAGGCACAGTCAAACTTCTTATCCTTCCAGAATATAGAAAACTGTCACCAGAGGAGTAAGCTTTGACTGCTTTACTCTAATGAAGCTATGCCCCAGCCTTACTCAGGGTGCACTTGGCATCATTGTAACTATAGTTTGTTCTCTTCCAGAAGGTATCTCACATGACTGGAACCACATTTGTCTTATTAACAGTAGGAACTCTATGAATATTTGTCATATATCTCTCTCTATATATATGTCACATATATATGTGTGTCATATTATATATATATAATAAATCAGAAACTTCTTCACCTTACTTGAAAACTGAATGATCTTGGGCAGTAAGTCGTAAGTCTTTGCAGTTTTCTCCAGTGAAGATTACTCTGCCTATTTTCTAGTAGCTCCAGGGAATGGAGAGATTTCTATATAGTCTTTGGCCTTTTCTGTTGCTTTTTGTCACCCTTCACAGTTTCTCATCAGGCTCTTGGCTTTTGTAATCTGTGGTTCCATTCACGTTGCTCTCCACTAGATTCGGCTTGGAAATTTGGCGACTTCCAAATTGGTCTCATCTTTATTGATCATCTCATCCTGAATCACAGCCTTTGCTTGTATCCTATCCAAAGTTGACTTTTTGGGGAACTTTAGTATCCTTACTACAGATTAGTTTCACAGTTCCTCAGCCTCTTGAAATCTGTGACCTTCATCTATACCCCATACGTCAAATCTTTTTAAGCTTCAGAAAAATAGAATTTTAGCCATTCAGTGCAGGAAGTGCCCTTAGAGATCATCTAATTCAACCCCGTTATTGTTCAGATGAGGTGATGGAAGCAAGGACTTGGTCAAGTGAGTTAATAGCAAAGCAGAGAATAGAGCCCAAATGGCTCTCTTCCTGGTCTAGGATTCTTTCAGCTGCACCATCTTCCCTTCCTAGTCACACTCCTCTTGTCTTACTATCCAGTGTGTAACCACAGTGCATGTGACATACCTGGAAGTGTTACTACTGTGAACGTGAATCCAAACATGCAAGGTTCTGTTTGAATTTGGAGAATATGTTCGTGCTTGAGTTTTCTTCTTGCTTAATATCTATAGAAAAAAAACAGTGACTTGGTTCTAGAGTAAATTAATCCACAAGATTTCCTTAAATAACAAAGAACTAGATAATTGAACTGGTGGTGGTGCTAGGGGCAAGGGGGGGAGGTGGGGGGCACAGGGTTGAAGATCAAAAAGTGTTTAGTGGGTTGTGCGATGTGGAGCTCACAGGTATTCTTGGTGAGAGCATTTAGGGGGTTGAATTGAGAAGTCAATGATAGTCTAAGTCATTGAAAGTGGGCAACTACTAGATTCTTGCCTTTGGGGAAAAAAAAGGAAGGAGAGGGCAATAGTATCACTATTATAGTATCACTATATAGGGATATGGGTGTAGCATAATGGGAGAGAGTATTAAAGTTAGGAGGTAATTGTTTATGTTTCTTAGTAGTGGTGGAAGGATCCAGTAGAGAGAAAGGATTTAAACCACCAGAAGTTGAAGAACAGTTGATGGAAAGGAAGGAGTTAGAAGGAAGAACCTCTCTTCCTTGGATATTGGAGGGAGAAAGTCAGAAGAATTTGGGTGTAAGATGGTTGTTAGTGTAGAGGACAGAGGATAAGGGATTCCAGACTAGATAACATGTCTTGTCCATGAGATAATTTTTTTTGTGAGATTATCTGACGGGAAGGGATGTAGGGAAGATAGAGGGCTTGAGGAGGGGTTTGGAGTAGTCACTGAAGAGAATAGAGAGGGAACTGGCCACAGACAAGTAAGAGCAATGCTAGTTAAAGCACTTCGAAGGCTCAGCTGACATTAAAAAGCTCTAACCTGGGGCGCCTGGGTGGCACAGTCGGTTAAGCGTCCGACTTCAGCCAGG
>NW_024412401.1:30879179-30978941 GCF_014898765.1 Herpailurus yagouaroundi
AAAAAAAAAATTAAAAAAAAAAAAAAAAAAGCTGTAACCTATCCTGACATCAATCGGAATGTCGTGTCCTCTTCTTGGACTCCATCTTGGATGATGTCTGAGGATAACCAGGATGAAATGGCATTTTGTTCTGTGGGGGGGGGGGGGGGTCTCTGTAAATTTGTGTTTGGCTCAGGGTTTTGTCAGTGTTAGGTTCTAAGCACTGAATTCTTACTTTATCTCTTGGTTCAACCATTCCATATGCTTTTATGGTTCTGTAAATCAGGGTTGCCCAGGAGGAACATAACAGCAAGAAATTCCCTGAATTCCCTAAGAAGTCACAGGACTTGATTACCACTTATATATGGAAATGCCACACTTCTAATAAAAATAAAATCTCCAAGTTGACACTGTAATTAGAATTCCATGAAAGGAGAGGGCAAATGAATCAAGAAATCTGTCTTTCCCCCCATGATTTACTTTCCTGATGGAGCTTCTCAAGTATTACTGCTGCCACTGTGATGCTGCCCTTTTCAAAAGAGCACCTTTTGCCCGTAACATTTGGGGTAATTACATAGGTAAAAGACTTAGCCACTTGTCCATCTGAGTTGTTCAATAAGACTTGTTTAGAGGTGGCAATGGGAAAATTAAGATAAGATATAAATCTAGATCTTCATTTAAATTATACGTTTCTAGCTTGAGGTCCTGACAGGGCTCTCTGCCTTCCTAGTTGTCTTTCCTCCTTCACAGAGGGAACACCCTTCTGTCATCCACATTTTAAGAGAATAGCTACTGACATTCTTCCTTCTTGATGTTGGATCCAGAAAGAGAAATGGAGCTCTATTTCCTACCTACCTAGAATTCACCTCATCATTTTTGTTTTCTGAGACCACTTTCTTCTATAGGTGGCCTCAGCTGTAGTGATATCCCTATATTAGCTACAGGGGAGTAGCCTTCTTCATAGGTCTTGGTCAGATAAATGGTAACACATCACAGTGACCTCAGTGGTCAGAGAACATAATTCATATCCAAGAAACTTGTTTCCTTATAGCAAACATGATAGATCTGTGGTAGCAGTGGCAGCAAGAGCATCAAAATTTCCTTTAGTTTCATTTATTATGTGCCTATTATGTGTTTTATGACTTATGTATGTTTTTCCCTAATCCTTATGTAAACTTTCTTGAGATGACTATTACCTCATCTCAAAGGTGTAAAAAATGAGGCTCTGAGAGACCAGGTAACTTACCTAAAGTTTACAGAGCAAGTTACAGATATTGGGAGTCTAATTAGATCTGCCTGACCCCAAACTAATATCCCTTCCTATGTCTTCTCATATTTGGACTTCGTGCTTAAGATCTACATGCTTAAGACCTTAGGAGGAATGGGAAGTTTTGGGTGTGTCTGTGGTAAGAGGGAAGAGAGAAGCCAGACACATTTGGCACTGCTCAGGGGAAAGTTTGGGGAGAAAGAAAACACAGGGCTGGCCTGGCCCAGAAAAGACACTGGAGGAGACAAGTGTTGAATCTGGATTCTTAAGTGGTTTGTTCTGGGGAAGATGTAGCCGGTCTCCTCCCCCAGAGTCTCCACAGATCTTCAGTGAAGTTGACCTTTCTCACTGGTCATCTTTGGAAGGACCCTGAAAAGGTTTCAGTCCTGCATTTGAGTGGATGTGAGGTGAAAATAGAGAGCATTCAGGGGACTGAGAAGCTGGAGATGAAGGATTCAAAGGACTTTGGGGATAGTTATGTGTTAGGAAGATTATTCCTGCCTTAGTATGAGACTGGAACGTGTGGGGGAGGGAGGGAGGGAGGAAGAGGGAGAGAGTGAGAGAGAGTCTTAAGCAGGCTCCATGCTCAGCTTAGCTTGATGTGGGGCTCCATCTAAGGACCCTAAGATCAGGACCTGAGCTGAAATCAAGAGTCGGATACTCAATTGACTGAGCCACCTAGGCACACCTAAAAGTGTTTTTAAAATGCTAAAGATCTGCACGATTATGGGGTATTAGTATCATTATTGCAATTATTGTTTTTCTGCCTTTTCTGTTTCTGCTCATTTATCTAGTCAGCGTTTATTGGCAGCTACTACTTTGTGGACACTATATTCCATATCATACATGAGGAGAAGTCGATGCTGGCTTTCAGGTCAGAGTCTAGTAGTATATGTAGCGGGAACTTGGTCCTGTGTTTGATTTGTTATCAGTGGGAATGCATTAGGCAGACTGTGAAGGGTAGAGAGGAGGAGTATGTGGATCTAACTGGGTGTCAGGGTTGGAGGGGACACTTGAGTGGAGATGCCCAGGTGAGTAAGATGTAGCCAGGTGGGCAAATGGAATGGAGTCGGAAGGCAGTTATGCTCACCACTATACCACCAATGCACAATGGAGGTGGGAAGCATGTATGTGGGGTAGGGAAGAGTAAGGAGAAAGGCATGGACACCCAAAGGAAGTGCAGAGAGATGGGCCTAGCTGGCGTGTGGAGGATTTGACAGGTCATCTGTGGCCAGACCACCAGGGGCCTTGTGGGTATTCTAAAGGGCTTGAATTTTATCGTGAAGGTAGGTGGAACCACACTGGAAGACATGTCAACTCCCTGCATTGCCAATTCTGTATCACCGTTGATTCTAGATTGTGTGCTGGAATTAACCAGAGTCCAGCCATACTGACACTTGCTGGGTAAAGGGAGGGTTTGTTCTTACTCTTATTAAAGCAAATGGAAAATTTTTTAAATGTTTATTTATTTTTTGAGAGACTGAGAGAGACAGAGCGTGAGCAGGGGAGGGGCAGAGAGAGGGTGACACAGAATCCGAAGCAGGCTCTGGGCTCCGAGCTGCCAGCACAGAGCCCGATATGGGACTCGAACTCAGTAGCTGTGAGATCATGACCTGAGCCAAAGTCAGATGCTTAACTGACTGAGCCAACCAGGTGCTCCTAACTTTGCTCTTTTAAATGGCTTGAACACACTCAGAGGGCAAAAGAAACCTCTGAGTTGTGGAAGCAAATGGCAAGGATGATGAGGAAGATATTGGAGCTGATCCTTCACTTCAGCCGGGGCAGTCAGTGTCAATAACCAACACACGGAGCACTTGTCAGTTTGCTTGGTGCTTTTCGATCCCTGTCATTAAATGCATATAGATTCCTAGTTATTGTGCAGATACTAAGGGTGAGAAAACAGACTTAACCGTATCCATGAAGAGGCAAAACTCACTCCAGGTCCCCTGATTCTGCGTCCTGTATGCTTTCTGCTCTTCCACATTGGGTAGGAATTAAGTGGAAAAGCTCATTTTTCCTTTGAGGTCATGGAGGTCCAAACTGGCCACTTACTGCATTCCTTGTTTCAGAGTTCAGGGAAATGCTGGCCAGCGTGAAGCTCTGTCCTATACATTTTCCTAAACCCAAGTGGGAAGATGAGTGGAACATAGCTTCATTTGTTGTCTAGAATCCAACAAGTTTCCAGTAAACACTGTAAATTCCCTCAAATTTTCCAAATATGTGCACTCCTGGTGGGTTGGAGAAAGTGGACTTTGAGTTCTTAAAAAAAAAAAAAATGTGTGCCTTTCCTTCCACCTCTTATCCCATACTTCCAGTTTTACAAAAGTGTCATTTTCACTTTAAAACCTCTTGATTTGGTAGCATCAGTAATCTGTGTTGAACATAACCACCCACATCTAGTAATATTAAATACTTCAGATATAAACTCCTAGGATGCTGACTGAAGAAAGGGGGTGAAACAGAAGGAGAAATGAGCCCATGGTAAGGAAGCTTGTAAACCATTAAAGGGAAGTTTAAAAACTGCAGACACTCTAACATCTTTTCCATCCAGAAAAATAGTTGGAAAGGAACAGCTGCAATGTCCTGCTAAGCTGATTGTTCCAGGAAAGAATATCAGTGGCTCTTTCATTTCACACTTTCCCTGCATTTTCTCTCTTCTTGGTAGTGCCCTTTCTTGTTTGTCCATTCTTTCCCTCCCTCTCTTTAGTCCTCCACCACCTTGGATATTGTGTTTCTTTTCCATGAGTACCCACTGGAACAAAAGAAACCAAGAGCTAACAAACAGCTGTGAAGGAAAGAAAACTGCTTAAGGAGAAAGAGCAATCTTTTCTTAGGGGAAATAGTGATGTCTCCTGAGGGAATTTAAAAAAAGAAAAAAAGAAGCTCATGTCCACTTTGCAAAGTTGTGGACCAAGGTTGTGTTACTGCTTACAGATATAATGTGGCAGCAACACATAGGCTTGAAAAATGAACCATCCCTTCCTGGGTGAAGCTTAGCCTATCCCCCTCTATCATAATTATCGACAGATTTAGATGGAAGTGATTGTGGAACGCATTGTCCTTAACGATATTCAGGGACGTGACCACGAGCAACTCTGATGGAAAAGACTGGAAGCAGTGCAGTTCATCATCACAGTCCCTGAAATGGCTGAGATATGCAGAAGTGCTGGTTTGATCCAAAAGGTATAAATAGCACTGAGAGGGGAGGGTGAGCAGGGCTTGCAGGCTGCTGTGTTTGAGGAACAATTTGACAGAGACAGAGCAAGATGATGATAACTTGGAAAAAGGATAATTTGTCATGATTACCTCTTTCCCCCCTCCTCCCTGAAAAGAATAGCTTGCACCCATTGGAATTCATGTGTGGGTTAAAAAAAAAAAAAAGAGAGAGAAATGCAAATTGGCATTGTAACAAAGAAAACATACCATTTTATCTTTTCCTTTTTCTGGGTCGTCACTTTGAGTGCATGGGGGCATCAGATGGTGAAGGTTCTGCTAAAAAGATGAGGCATGTTGATAGGGTTCCCCTAAGGTTTTAGACATTTTAGCACAAGTCGCTTCTTCATTACTAAGTGCCACCCCTTAAGAGCAGGCACTTGGGGCTTATGACCACTTACATAGTCGCCATGTCCCCTCCACCAGTTTTGCTACAAATGCATCTGTCCCATAAACTCAAATGGTGCCAACTGCTCTCAAAGTTCTGAAGAGAAATCCTAAAAGTTTCGTAGCAAAAATGTCAAATAGCTTGCTTACTTTTCCTTTTAAAGTAATGGTCACTGATTTTTAAAAATTTGGTTATAAAAGTATTACATAGTCAACATAGCGCTTTTGGAAATAGGTAGAAGTATGAAGATTAAGGAATGAAACAGTATCTATAATTACATCCCTCTTGTGTGTTCATGCTAAGACTCCATGAGGACCTCGGAATCTTTAGTCTGACCCACAATAGGGTGGTTTTCTTTGTTCTACCCCTGCTCTTTTCTTGTCCTACTCTGTGCTATGAATTTGGTTCATTACCTTTGCTTTATGGCTAATCCCTGAGTTCTTTCAGGAATTTCATTGGTGGAGTGTGGTAATAGTTTCTTTACACCAAAATTTGATGAACCATAGGAATATATTACAGAAAAATGGCTCAATTTACTTGTACTCTAGAACAGCACTTGCAGATTGCTGCCCTGTGGTAAGAAAATGCCGCCTCAAATCCCCACTTCGGGCACATGCATTGGATTAACAGCAGGGAGCCCTGGATGGAGGACTGGGCTGAAACTAGGATTGCCAGATTTAGCAGATAAAAATACAGATGTTTTGTGGAACATGCTTAGATTTTAAAAACTTTTGTTGTTTATCTGAAATTCAAGTTTAACCGGGCACCCTGTGTTTTATCTGGCAAACTCTAGCTGAAACAGTAGCCCAGCCTCCAGAAAGGCAAGGGATTAAAAGACTAAAGAGACCAGGGAAAGTGGACTCATCAAGATTCAACAAGTTTGTGGAAGTCCTGTTGGTTTCCAGCACTGGATGATTGCACCCACAGGACCTCCGTCTGACGCTCTTCCTCCTCTATGGACCGTCAGAGTATCACCTGATCCTGGTGATTCTGTCACCTAAAAACTACCCACTGCCCCACCACCACCATCCATTCAGGAGGTCATTGTGGGTCACCTTGACCATTGTGGTGGCTCTCTAGACCAGACTCTAATGTTCTCCATTTTTTAGTGCTGAGAGACTTTCTAAACCTAAATCTAGTCACATCCACTCCCAGACTTAAAATGCTTCAAAAAGTTCCCGTTGCCTTTAGGATAAATAAAGCCTAATCTCTTGAAAGTCTGATCAGACCTTCCTGATACGGCCTTAACTCATCTCTCTAAACTTTATAGGCTCCTCCTTGCTCCTTTGTGTTCACCCTATTTTTCCCCCCAATTCCCTGAATCATATGTGTTGTTTCTTGCAAGAAAACCATGGTATCCTTTTGATGCACTCAAAAAACATTTATTTCTCCTCTACTAAGTGCCAGGCATTGTTCCTGGTGAGGAAGACATTGTTCCTACCCTTATGCAGGTCTTGACCAGGGCCTCAAGACTCAAATGGGACGAGGGCTGTTCTGGCCATACTACTGAGGGCAAAGAGCTGGATGAAACACATCTCCCTTGTTCTATCCTACCTTTTCTACTTTTGGTAGAAGCATGGATGTAGGAAGCATTTTTCTTGAACCCTCCTTAGAAAGACAACATCACAAGCTCGATAAATGGCAACTGACTTAGGCCTCAGTGTTAGGGGCACAAGAGGAAGTGGTGAGGACTGGGGCAGACCAGGCCCTGTTTAAGGGAACATCACTACTCAATTCCAGCCAGTTGTTACCTTGAGAGAATTTCAGGAGAAATCAGAAATCTGAACGTTAACGGGAACTCTTGTTTGTTGGCCAATAATTAAGAACAACAATAAACCCACAAAACTTGGTGGGCCAGACAAAATATATCTGTGCATGTGCCTTTTCTCTTGGTTCTCTAGGTTGAGAACTCTATTCCAACTCCCTGATTCACACATTATACCCTGTTTACCTAGAAAACTTACTCATCCTTTAAGCTAAGTCCTTTGCTTAA
This sequence comes from Herpailurus yagouaroundi, assembly GCF_014898765.1. Classification (NCBI taxonomy): domain Eukaryota; kingdom Metazoa; phylum Chordata; class Mammalia; order Carnivora; family Felidae; genus Herpailurus; species Herpailurus yagouaroundi. The sequence goes on from NW_024412401.1 coordinate 30,886,020, forward strand.
AAGTGACTTCTGACAGTCACCTTCTTTAACTGCCACTCTCAACCCTTGAAGATATCTAAAGTTCATCTCCGGGGTGTTTCCATAATAGGGACACTACATGGAAGCTTTCTTTCCCTATCATAGCACTAACACCACTGTCTTGTAATTGCCTAGGTAATTATTTCTCTTGTAGTTGATAGTAACCTCTAAGAGGGCAGGAGGTCTGTTGATGGTGTTAACTTCCGTTCCCGCAGGGCACTATGCCTGGAGCATAAGGGTGTGCAGAAATGAATGGTCTAACGGATGAGTGGCTTTGTGCTCTACAACATGCATGCCTGTGTGCCTGCTGCATTCCCTCTACTCCCTTAGGATTTAGGCTGTATATTTATTTGCGGGCTCTGCTCCCTCTGCCTTTTCCCCATCTTCCTGCTCCATCCAGGCTTTGGTCAGCCGTCATTGTGCTCAGTTCTCAATGCAAAAATGTGAGGGAGGCTTAATCCTGCTCACTTCTTGCCAGAAAGATCAGTGTATGAATAAAAAGCAGATCCCTGTTGGGCAGAAACACGGATGCTCAGACACTGTCTGTGTAACACCACCTGACATCCCTCTCTCCTTCACCAACTCAGTGGGGGTCAGTGTTTAACCATTCCAAACCCAGGATCATCTGGCTCCATGAGTGCTCCTCGATAGCAGCAAAATGTGTCAAACACTTTTAATAAATAAAGATGATGCACCTGGAGAATTTTTATTACAATGACTACTTCAGGTAAGACCTGGATATTATTTGAAGTCAAATCTTCAGAGCAAATATTCTATTGTATTTAAGGCCCCCTAAAAATTTGCCTTGATTTATCAGTTTAGTTTCTGATGTTTTGTATGCACTGGGTAGAGGTGTGTGTGTGTGTGTGTGTGTGTGTGTGTGTGTGTGTGTGTGTGTGTGTAGGGCCCTACAAGTGACCATTTTCATTTTTGACATGGAGTGGATTAGATGAGGGGCTGGGCAAACTCTCGGGGCAAAGATGAGATGAACCTCTTTTCTCCTGAGCAACTCCTGGGTCATGTGCTGGTTGCTATTGATTGGTAGTTGTCAGGAGGCAACAATGAGTGAGCCAGGTTTCCACTCAGCTCCCAGGTTGATGATGATGATGGATGGTGCCTGCCCAGGCAGATGCCTGCCGTCTCTCCATCTCACTGTTTCTGTCTATGTGATTCTTCCTCTTTTTTTTCTCAACCCCTCAAGTCTTTAGTGGGAGAACAAGTCCTCTGAAAGTATGCTCTAAATGTGTCTTACACCTGGGCCAGTGGCTTTGAATTCAATGTATAAAATCTCCCTTCTTGGTTTTCTGGTTTCTCAAGGGTCCCCTTTATTTACATCTGAGCATTAGGTGATGCACATCTAGGCATCTGGACATACGGTGAGGCAGTTGTCTTTGGAGGAACAGTGAAGAAATTCCATAAATTCCACTGTGAATTCAAATTCCATTGTGAAGGAAGTACACACTGATTACTGCTCCAAAATAATTATTTTCTACCTACCGGTGTATCTTATATGGTACTTGCTTGTAAGTTCATGTTCAAGATTTTAATGGGAGAACATGTCTAGGGGGCACACTTTTTAAAAATTCAGGTATATTTTCTAAGTTGACCAGAGGATAAACCTTCGAAAAAGTAAGTACGGATGGCAGTTTGTATCACCCTCGGTTTGCAAGGTGCTTTTACTCCTGCCCAGAATGTGAAACCGGCAGAATGGATAGTATCACCCTGTTTAACAGACGAAGACTCAGAGAGGTTATGTGACTTCCCCAAGGTACAAAGCAAGTGAATGGCAGATGATCCAGGCCTTTGGACTCCATTCCAAGTTGTCTTCTGCTAAGCCCAGGCTGCCTGTCCGTAATACGGAAGTGTTAAGCCTGTCACGAGGAGCCTGTCTCCTAGCATACCTAGAGGGCAGAGACAGATGGATCCCCCTACCCATAGCACTTTATGTACCATTCCATGCCCTATGGACAGTCAGCCCTAGACAGACAAACTGTCTTATGTGAGCTTTCATGAAGAGGACCTCTTGGTCCCTTTTCTTACCATGACTGATAGGATGGCAGAAACCTCTGACTTGGCTTAAGTAAATGTTCCCTTAATTAGTTAATCCACCCATCAGTTTTCATTTATTAATGCCTATTCCCGGACTAGACTGGGGGAGAGAGATGCATATGCTTTTCCCTCTCTGGCCAGAATGCGGAAGCATGAGGAACGAGGCTTATGCCAGTAAGTGGCTGACAGCCCTGTGCCCCGGTAGGGGTGTGTCTGCGGTGCTGTGGGACCATAGGGGCAGGACCATTAACCTCAACCAGGGTCAGGGAAAGTTTTCGAGGAGCAAACAGAGATGTTGCTCAGGCTGCATTGAGGCGAGGGCATCCCAACAGAGGGGTCAGCCTGAAGAAATCATGGAAGCCTGAGAATTGCTAGGTTACTAGGTCACCCAGGGGGTGAGTGATGGTGGAAACAGCTTTGGAGATGTATAGAGGAGCCCAAGAACCTAGTCTGGGTCTGGAGTTGATGTGGAAGCAGGAGAGAATCATTGGGGGATGGTGATGATGGCGCTCATAATAGTAATTTAAAAACAACCTTTCCTGCTGCAGTGCAGAAAATGAGACCTCAGGCTGTCACGTCTGTTGGAGATGGGCACCAGTGGACGCTGGGCGGGAACAGGTATACATTTGAGAGGTGGTCAGCAGAGAGAAGTGACATCAGGGGAGATGGATTTGCTGTGGTAGGTGAGAGAAGAAGAGGAACTGGCCAATCACCTGTTCTTGGACTCGTAGACTCTGCTGCTCATGAGAAAGGGGTGGGGGGCGAATCTGGTTTGCCAGGCCAACGGGCGGGCCCTGTGGCATTGTTTAACGGGCAGGGTGGAGTAACAGCGCAGCGCTTCAGAGCGAGGTGTGAGCCGAGGTGCACGCTTCCAGCCCTGAAGGAAATCTCCTGCTGCTGCAACGTCAGCTGCCCATCTGAGAGAGGACCTGGAATAGCAGTGGGGAGCTGGTTCAGCTGCTGCAGACCTCGCCTTTGTGCTGCAGGACCTTCAGCTCATGAGCTTCAGGTCTGCTGAGGCAATGAAGAGAGAGAAAAGAAGGGAGCCACTTGCAGTGCCGCTGCTATTAAAACCAAGAAGTAAAGAATAATGCCCTTCCAGGCCTGTCAGGGGAGAAGAGGAATACGGTCAAATTAAACCTCAGTTGATCCGGATCCGAAATAGATTTAGACCAGCTCCATGAAGCCAGGGCAGGTTTTAAAATCAAAACCCGTGCTTTGGGTTCCTTTTGTTAAAGAAATGCCCTTACTGGATGGAACACCAAAACCTCATTAAATTGCAAACATCGGACTATAAAAGATGGAGAATGAGCAATTCCACTTAAACACCGCAGCTCTCCACACGTTGCCCCAGAAGGACAATGAGTTCTAAAGGTCAGGGTTACACATGGCATGGTAAGTGTTTTTCCCCTTCTAACACTAAACGGGCTTGGAAAATGGCCAGTGAGAGAGGGAGGAGGAGGAGAGAGGGGGAGAGAGAGAGAGAACAAGGGAGAGCAGGAGAGACAGCCTGTAGTCAGCCTCCTTCAAGAATGGAAAATAAACTTTTTCCCCTCTGCAGGAAAAAAAAAAAAAAAAAAAAAAAAACCTGAAGAAAAGCAGACAGCTGCTAACTAGTTGTCTAGCTGTCTATTTGTGGACACTTCCTTTCATCTTGTCATATCTTTTGTGCTGTTTGAAATGTTTGGAGCTTAAGAGTAGAAGAACACTCAGTGGAATCCAAACTTTTATTAAAAGAAAGGGAAAAGGAGGCAGCAAAGTTCTGACAACAAGTGTGTGTTTAGATGTCGGGGCCATATTCTGCCCAAATACCAAGCAGAGGAGCAATTCATTTCTAGCTAGATGAAGCCAGAAAACACACTTCTATTGAAAAATACGCAAGAAGATAACGTGTAAGAAACCAACCTATTTTGTGGGAAGGCTGCGCAGAGATACAAATGGACCTTAAAAAGGAAGTGGAGGGAAGGGGCCTCTGTCCCTGGCTTGGCCTTGGTCTCTTTGTGCTGGTTCATTGGAATGCTAATGTCTGCTCCATTGTCCTAGAGAAGCCACTCTGCTTTCTCTCACTGGAAGCCATTCTCACTCTCTTGTCTTTGGTGGTCTTCACCAGCTGCTCCTATTAGCTTAGAGCCTCAGGAGATTTTTATTTCCATGAATGTAGTTTTGCTCAGACCGTTTTTTTGTTTTTTTTTGGTCGATTCCTCAATTTGATTTTCATTCCTTTTTGCCTTCTTCGTCAGGGGTTAGATCACCAGATTATGGTTTCCTTGTTAAAATTAGAAACCCAAAATGGACTGTCATAAGGATCCCGGGGCTTTTGCCTTTGACATCCATTTCGGAGGAAATGGAAATTGAAATCATAGCAGGAGAATCTCTTCAGGGACTCTTTGATTTTTCCTTTAAAGGGAACGAAGTTCTGAATTAAAATAAATACCTAGACTTCAGATGAGGCGACAGAGAATCAACAGAGAGCCCAAGTCTTTGTTTCTCTGGCTGGCTGTGCGCGCCACAATTAGGGGAAAGAGCTTAGAGAATTATCTGCAGCTCCGCTTTCACAGTCAGCTTTCTCTTCAAACTGGATCCTTCCCATGACGCTCGGAATATGTATTTGAAGGACTTCTGTGGGTGCCCATGGCATGCTGCGGCAATGACAGATGGGCAGAAGCAGGAAAGATGGGCTCTGCTTGTTCACGTCCTGAAATACCAACAGCTTTCGGTCTGCACGTCTCTGTGGTGCTTGTGGCTTTCCACCTGGCATTAGAATGAGTTGAGCTTTCCTCTCATTTCTTCCGCCACATCAGGAGACCCCTGGTGTCCCGTGACAGGGTGGTGTGACAGGAAGAGCCAAGGCAAGGTTCAGTCAGATCTGGCTTGTGCCACACTTCTGCCCTGAGCCTCAGTTTCCTTACCAGGAGAATGGGGATAATTTGTGGTTGTAAGGATTATGTGGGATCACTTATGCAAAGTTCTAGGATCTGGAAGGCATTCAAGAAATATTTGTCATTTTCTCCTCTATTCCTCCACTGCTGCCTCTATGAAAGATTGAGGTATGATTCTGAACTTCCCAAGATTTGATTCTTGAATGTGCCTTGAATGTGCTATGCTTTTTCAAGTCTCAGTAATATGGTTGGCACTGCTGCTCTTCTTACTGGAATGGTCTTTCCACAGATTTTCCCATGGCTTGCTCTTATGCCTCATTCAAGCCTTAGCTCAAAGGTTGCCTCTTTCAGAGACCTTTCTTGAGCAAAGTTAACCCTAATAACCCTGTTTATTTTTCTCCTAGAACTCATGGCTATCTGAAATGTTCTTATTCTTTTGCTTTGGCTTGATGTGTATTACCTACTTGCCTCTACTGGAACTTAAGGACCGCAAGCATAGGCACTTTGTCTTGTTCACTAGACTACTGCCTGGCATAGACACTTACATACTTGGTCTAGTGCTGGCTGGGGATATAGATGTGAATGAGACCCCGATCCTGCTCTCCAGGGTCTTGCAGAGAGAGGTAAGCAAATAATTATAATGTACACAGGATTCTTATGAGAATACTTTCAGCTTCCACAGAGGCCTCTACACACTCAAGTATACAGTACTCTGAGGTCAGTGCATCAGTAAAAGTGTGTTCTAGGGACAGTTGTGACACAAAATAAAGATCTGACTGTTCTGCCTGGATGTCCCAGGTGAGGCTTCAAAGAGGAGAAGATGATTCAGCTAGGATTGGCAGGATTGGATAGCAGATCCTGGCTAGGTAGGCTAGGTTGGAGGGGCATTCTAGACAGGGGAGCAGCATGAAACATGGAGATACAAGGCAGTACACGGCGGATATTAGGGCACACTTCATTCAGGTTGTTATATTAAACCTATAAAACTTCACCATATTGGCTTCTGCTCTGCATTCCAACCTGTTCAGGCTGGTTTCAATTCCTCCTCCTGACATCTGTGGTATTTATAGTCTCTCCTGAGCTTAGTCATCTGAAATGTGTCCATAAAGCCCTATAAAATTGGCCAGCATCTGGAATTGAAGAGGAAGAATGAAAATGGGCATAGGAAGTGAGAGATTTACCCAAGAAAGAGGTAAAAATTAGCCAATCACAGCAGGGCAGAATGTGGGGTGGAAAGAACCCTGGATCTGAAATTGGAAAAGTTAAAACCTACCTCTTGTGTAGTCTTCTTGTGGCCCTTCTTGTGTAGTCTTAGGTGGGTCACTTACTCTCTCTAAACCTCAGTTTCTTCATCTGTTTTTTTTAAAAAGGCGTAGCTAATAACACCCAGGAAGAAATCAGTGGTGCTAAGATTCCATGGGCTTTAAATACTTCTTCTTAATTTGCTTTTTTTTTTTTTTAAATCATTTCCAGGTATAGGTTTATGAGGTATTTTCACTTCCCTTTTTTCCAGTCATCCCTACTTTCATTTGTAACCCTGTGTATTGGTGTTTCTTCCGCTTTATCATCAACAACAGCTCAGCACTAGGGAGGATTTCCATCCCAGATACTTCTGCAAGAAGCGGATCAAATGATATCCATTGTTTTGCATATCTCCTCACAGAGATACTGGTGAAGATTAGACAGAGTCATTAGGCATCTCACTTTATGACAGCATGTTAAATCGATTTTTCAGATTGCTTATGGTATGGGTCTCTTTCTGTCTGTTCCTATATGAGCTGAGGTTCTGGCCTCTACTGGCTGTGCAATTGATATCTAATGAGAGCTCTAAAGAACTCTGGGCATCCTCTAATTCAGCTCTCTCACTTTACAGAAGAAGAAACTGAGGCCCTGCCAGGCAGTCAACGAGCCAAAATAAGATAAAACACACAATAGAAGAAATTGAAAATGGCCGATGATACAACCTTTATTATTCTGTTCATATTTACAGTCTGTGTAAAAACTACCAATATACTCATTTGTACCCCCCAAAAGATCAGGGTGACTTTAAAAAATATGCACTACAAAAGTATTTCCATAAAGAGGAGAAGATTCCAAGCCACAGATTGGAAGAAAATCTATGCAACAGAACATTATCTGATAAAGGACTGTTATCCAAAAATAAACAAGTAACTCTTAAAACTCAACATTAAGAAACCAACTAATTAAAAAATGGGCAAAAGGTCTGAACAGACATCTAATCAGAGAAGATATACAGATGGCAAATAAGTGTATGCAAAGATGCTCAACATCCTATAACATAGGGAGTCACAAACTAAAGCAATGAGATACTACTACACATTTAGAATGGCTAACATCCAAACCACTGGCAACACCAAATGCTGGATAAGATGTAGAGCAACAGGAACTCTCATTGATTACTAATGGGAATGCAGAATGATGCAGTCAGAAGACAGTTTGGAGATTTCTTACAAAACGAAATGTACGCTTACCATACAGTCCAGCAATTGAACTTCTTGGTGTTTATCCAAAGGACTTTGGTATTAGTCAAACCTTATGTTCACACACATACCTATACACAGATGTTTATAGCAGCTTTATTCATCATTGCCAAACCAAGCTATCCTTCAGTGGATGAACGGATAAATGAACATGGTACGTGCAGACAATGGAATATTATTCAGTGCTAAAAAGACAGGAGCTATGAAGCCATGAAAAGGTTTCAAATGCACATTACTAAGTGAAAGAAGCCAATCCAAAAGGCTACATACTGTATGACTCCAACCATGTGACATTTTTGGAAGAAGTAAAACTATGGAGATCGGTAATTTTATTATCAGCGGGGTGGAGCCCAGGTGATATGTAGGTCAGTGAAACTATTCTGTATGACACTGTGTTGGTGACTGTGTGTCATTACACATTCATTCAAAGCCATAGAGCATACAGCATCACGAATGAACCCTAAGGTAAACTATGGATTTTGGGTGATACTGATGTTGATAACGGGGGATACTGTGTATGTATGGGGGAAGGGAATATTTGGGAATTCTCTACTTTCTACTCAATTTTGCTGTGAACCTAAAACTGCTCAGTCTATGTATTTAAAAAGTAATTGAGAAAATTAGGGCAAAAGGAAAATCATGACAAGGAAATAAGTTTGAAACCTAGGTAAGGTTAATGAATAAAATGTGTGCCTTAAACTTTTGCACACTTGCTGAGGGTGGGGCACATGCTTAATTTCTGTCTCTTTTTTTAAATATATATTTTTTTAAGTTTATTTATTCTGAGAGAGAGAGAGAGAGAGAGAGAGCAGGGGAGGGGCAGAGAGAGAGAGAGAGAGAGAGAGAGAGAGAGAGAGAGAGAGAGAATCCTAAGTAGGCTTTTTGCTGGCAGCACAGAGCCCATCCAGGGGCTTGAACACACAAACGGTGAGATCATGACCTGAGCTGAAATCAAGAGTCAGATGCTCAACTGAGTGAGCCACTCAGGTGCCCGGCACATGTTTAATTTCTAAGTAGCTAATTAAAAACAGCTAATTCAAAAGGAGGACTCCTAGTATCCATTAAGTGAAAAACGATTTAGCATAGTTAATCCTGGGACTAAGACCAGAGAATAATTTCCCTTGTTTGTTTGTACCGGGAACAGAATGAAATGGTGAACGATGTCGTCAACAACTTTTGCTATGTAAGTAGAACATGGGTTTCATAGGGTATAGGCCTTGACCTTATAATGCAGTTTCCCAAAGGGGTCCTAGTCTCAGGGACAAGCTGGGGTCTTCTGACCTGGCAGGGTGGGTCTGTATGAATAAAAGCTTGGCAGGTCTCCTGAAAGAAATGCCACCATGGGTGCTGGAGCTGGCTGCTTCCTGTCAGGAAAGAAGAGGATGCTTTTAAGTTTTCAGGCAATGGGCTGGACATTGGTAAGGATTGGCCATTAGTTAAATGCCAGCATGGTGGAGTAATTTCAGATATAGCAACTGTAATTGTGTTGACCTCCTTTCCTCTGAGGAACTTGTTTCAGTTTCTAGGAGAACATTGTGCAAAATTGAAAGAGTGAGGAAACAAAAAAAATTAACATTGAGGTGTATTTTGTATACAGTGAAATTTATGCATGCTAGTATACAACTTACTAATTATTGCCTCAGTACAGATACAAAACATCCCTAACTTCTCAGATAGTTCTCTTAATGTTTCTTTCTTTCCAGTCAGTCTCTTCCTCCTGCCTCCCCTACCCAGGGGCAAATATCGACTTGGTTTATATCACTACTTATTAGTTTTGTCTATTTGGTATTTCATATAAATGAGACCATATATGTCCTTTTTGTATCTTGTTTCTTTCACTTTGCATAATGTCTGAGATTCATCAGTATCATTGTATATGTCATTAGTACATTCTTTTTTATTGCTGACTATTCCCTTTCACAAATATACCACAGTTTATTTATCTGTTCACCTGTTGATGAGCAGTTTGTTTCCAGTGCTGCGATATTATGACTAAAGCTTTGAAGAACATCCATTTACAAGTGTTTGTGTGGACACATCGTGTAAGTTCTGTTACTATGACTAGTGCACAGTGTTAGGTGTTAAAAGTTATAGTATATGTTAAAAGTTACTTCCTGCCTGCTTCCCATTTCCTCTTCACTTTCTTAAGCTCAACTAAGAGAGTTTCTTTTAGATTTTTTTATTCCCAGGTGGCAACATATGCTCGGGGAGTGCCTTTCCTGATGCTCGTCATTGTCTCTGTTTCACTTGTGGTAGGCTTTTACATGGAAGCTCTACAGTGTTTTCTGAAGGCATGCCTGAGCATGCAAGTCCTCTATTTTGGCTGTATGGCAAACGCTGTTCTAAAACATAGCTTCTCCTGGAGAGAGCAGCATTGAGGGTTATGTAGTGCTTGCACTGTTTAATAAGCCCCACCTTCCTGTTATTTTCTCTTATAATATCCAGTTATTTGCCTTCATTATATTTATCACAGTTGGTAATTACATGTAACTTGCTAGTGGTTTATTGATCAATGCTTGTCTCTTCTGCTGGATTGATATTTTACTAACCACTGTGTACCCAGCACTCGGCATGGAGATTGGCTTGAGTAGGTGCCCCAAAATATCTGCTGAATGAATACAGAGGTTCCAGATATCACCTTTGTCAGACTTTGATAAACGTGGTTATGATGCAGTCTCCATTATTGCACATCTCAGGATAGTCTGGCTAAAGGTATGTCACTCCATGTAGGTGTCAACTCCCTGACTTTGTGAGAAGATTTTCCCTAGTTGCTAAGGGCATTCAGATCTCCTTTGCTTCATTTAATGTATGTGTAATACTGAAATCTTCAAAGCATCATTGGCTGAAGTGATGTACCTTCATCCTTGTGTTGATGGAGACTTGAGACCTATAGAGAGATTTTTCTAAGACATCAGGACCTGTCCATTTGAAGCATAATGGTTTTGGGGGTTAGAATGATAGGACTTGAGTTCGAGTCCGTCTCTACCACCAAGTCACTGTATGATTTTGATGAACTTAACCTCCTTGAGCCTAGTTTCTAGTTTACTAGGGCTTTTGACACGCCACTTCAAGCCATCTCCAGGCCAAATGGTTTCTTTGACAGGTCCTTTTGTGCCATAAGTTTGAGTCTGCTTATCTTAGGGGTACTTTCAACTGAACACATCTGAGTGTTCCATTCTCTTTTTAGAATACAGGGTCCAAAGCTGAGAGCAGCCACCATGCAAGGTGTGGCCTGACTAGTGTAGAGGTAGGCAGGGGTGTTTCCCCCTTGTTCTGAGTGTATATGTTATCTATGCAGCTGATGCTGATGGTCATGTCAGCTGTCATGGCAGACACATTGTTCTGCTGATTCAGGTCTGGCTCCTCATTGATTAATACCCTTACCTCTTCTCTTCATGTCAGCCATTGTTACTATTCTTATCATTTAAAAATTTTAAGTTTGTTTTAAGTTCCCTTGCCATCCTGGTATGTCTAGAAATCAAGAGTCAAATCCTTTTGGTTATTTTCTTGTTCTTAATTTATCGTATCATCTTTGGGTGAAAACAGAAGCCTACATTTCTAGGAAAAATAAGGCCCAAACAACCAAACTATATTATTTTCTCTTTCGATATTATTCTGTTCTTTCTTTGCCCACTCATCTCCGTGGGAGAGTCCTCAGGGTAGGGTTACTTAACAGCATTCCTGAATTCTTATTATGTGCTGGTGTCACATTTAGTAAGGAGGGTAGAGAAGTGGAAGGTTACACTGCAGTGTAACAAGTGTGTTGATAGAGGGAAGTACACCAGAGGAGGGACCCCAAACGATGGAGACGAGAGCTTCAAGCCAGTAGTTCACTGTATTGAATGGAGAGGTATTTTGGGTTGATCCGTGGGGGGATTAGTGTCTACTTCTTCAAATCCTTTGCATTTTGAGGTCTGTGTTCTTCCCAGTCTTCCGATGCCATAAGCCAGCTCTGTATAAAAGAGGTATTCTGCGCCCCGATGATTCATCCATTTACTCACTCGGTGAATATTGGAGGACCTTGCAGGTGCAGGCTTACATAAGGGAACAAAAGAAACAAAATCTCTGTCCTCATGGAGATGGCATTCCATAGTCTTTGGCCAGAACTGCTTACTTTAGGCCATTTTGTACCTTACTTCCTGACCTGTACCTAATATTCTTGGTTTTTGACCTCTTGGTTCTTTGCCTGTTTATTGCTTCAGTGTAACCTTAGAGCAGAGACCTAAACTGCTTCTCTGGAGTTTCTTCCCTGATGTAATGCAGGCTCTTTCCTTGGCTGTATATATGAGCTTTGAAAAAAATATTCTTCTTCACTTGGTCAGAGCCCTGAGACCTGTTCCCTTCGCACACACGTGTCTGGCTGCCAGTGGGTGGCACACCGCACTGGGTTTGTTTTAGCGACACAAGTCAGACTTAAAGAGCTGAGAAGCCGAGCAGGTCCAATTCAGGGCGGCTCTTGATAGCAGAGTGTGTTGTGTGTGGTTTATAGCGGAACTGGGAATACATTCCACGGCCGGGGATAAAGAGAACAGTTTGAACCTTACTGGAGAAAGCGGGTGGCAAGCACTTTGCCATGTCTGGGACCTAGTCAGATAGGCCAAGGTTTTGGGCAAGTATCTGGGCTTAGGCCAGAAGCCTCTCATACAGCCTGTGACTAGTGATGATGATGGGAAGGAAAATAACAATAATAATAATAATGACAAACCCTGAAATGGCTTTGACAGTATATATTTACTGTACTAGTTTAGTCTGGGACTTTCCCGGGGGGTGGGGGAGGGGTCTTAGAAAGATGCCATTCAAAAGAAGCTAAGATCACTAGATGTTATCACTGAGGACAGACACCTCTGCTAAGGGCTCTCAATTTTACAATTTCTCTTGAAAAACATACCCTATGTTTATCATGCTTGACTTTTATGATGCTGAGTTAAGGAGATGGAAAAAAATGTTGTGGTTATGGTGTAGTGTGGTGGGGAGTGAGTTTTAACTCCTGGAAGCCTTAAAAAAATTTTTTTTTAACGTTTATTTTTGAGAGAGAGAAAGAGAGAGAGAGAGAGCAGGAGCAGGAGTCAGGGAGGGGCAGAGAGACAGAGACACAGAATCCAAAGCACACTCTAGCCTCTGAGTTGTCAGCATAGAGCTGGATGCAGGGCTCGAACTCAGGAGCCGTGAGATCGTGACCTGAGCTAAAGTTGGAGGCTTAACTGACTGAGCTCCCCAAGTGCCCCTAGAAACCTGGCCTGATGCGACCTGCCAGTATCATGGCAAAGAGGATAATGAAGCCAATAAGAATTCTGAAAAGACCATGAACCGGACTAGTCTTTGCTCTTTCTTCTCTGTGTCGTCTGGAACCCCAGGGAGGCCTAGCATCAAGTGGAGGTGCTGGTAGTGGAAATGCTAAGGAAGACAGAAAGTGAGCTGATAGGGCTTCTTTTACAAATGTGCAAGGAGCCCTCCATTTACATGCTGCATCATCTTACGCCTCCTGGAGAACAGGGGCCATGCTTGTGCTTCGTGGTATCCTCCACGGTGTCTTGACTGCAGGAAGTAATTGTTGACTTAGGTTGAAGAGCAGCCTCCTTCTTTGCATGGGAGATGGGTAAGAGGACTTGAGGGATTCCATGGATTTCTCTGTGACTGAGTTCATGTGGATGAGTGAAATGAAACCTAACACTTAGCACTTAGTAGGGGTCATTAAATACCTGTTAAATAAAAGCCCTTTTCCTCACTGGATACCGAATTATAAAATCAGGGTTAAGAGGAGCTCTGAGAATTCTCTTGTTCAAGCAGTGTTACTTACTTTCAGCCTTTTCTAGGCAGTGAGGAGAGTCCTAAATCCATCCAGCAGGCAATTCATCTGGTCTGAGAAACTGGGCTCCTGGCCCGGAAGGATGCCTGCAGTGTTTTCCTTTTAAGCAGGGATACTTGGTAGGCATTGGGAAGACCTACCCAGGAATATTTGTACTAGTGCATCACCAAAGTTCCTATTGCAGAGAATGGAAGTCATATAAATAGATGTGGCCCAGAAAGGTTTACTTTTCTCCCTTCATTCCTGGTTGAACCGTAGCCCCTCCAGGCTTCCTGACTTGTGAGAAGCATGAATTTTTGAATCCACAATCAGCTTTGAATTCACAGGTCTACAATTATTTTCTTTACTGATCTCTGAAAAACTTTTGCTCAGGCTCTTTCATTAATGGACACTAGCCTTAGTGTTTTGTACTTTCTGGAAAATAGGCTTGCTATGTTTAAGAGGTTTGGGTATGGAGTCGGACATATCTGCCTTTGAATCTAGTTGCCAAAAAAAAAAAAACCCCAAAAACCAAAAAAACAACTTTGAGCAAATTATCTTTTGTGAGCATGAGCCTTAGTTTTATTATGCCTAAAAGTAGAATAATACTATCTTGCTGGAAGGATGTGAAGGAAAAAGTGATGATATGCAGTACTGGGCACCTAGTAGGCATTCAGTAAATATATGCAATATTGGTCATATATATTCAATAAATATTTCTTTCCTTGTTACTGCTTTAGTTTTTGTTTCTCTGGCATTTTCTGTCTTTGTCATTTTTAGGCAAAGTGGAGCCCTAATGAGCCTGTATAAAAGCCTGGTAGCCTGTTTTGGCTCTAGATTGCTTTTGCCTTTTCTCACTCGAAAAGAAGCATTACTTCCTGGTTCCTTGTTGATTTTCAGAGACACGACTATTTGACAAACCATTTCAGGTGCTGTCTGCAGGCTGCCTAACGAGTCTTCATCTTTCACATCACTGACTGTTCGACTGATTTAGGGAAAAGTACCCCCCGCTGATGTGTAAGAAACAGATGCAGCATAATTGTTTCAAATCTTTTCTCCTTTTCTTTCCTTCCATCTCCACTTCCCTGCAAGCTTTCCTAGGAGGCCTGGTGGCTCCCTTTACTTTTTCTCTCCTGGGAATATATTCTAATAATTCCATTTACTGTTAATTAAGGTATTAGTATTTATGAGAACTTTTTCTTAGTCTAATATTGTTGCCCTTTCATCTAATGTTTATTATTTAATGGGCTAGTGTCTCATTTCTAGATTACTTTAAGCCTTAGAAATGCTTTTAGTTTGTCTTTGGACATCTCCTCTGTTTCTGCCTGGTTTGGTGGCTCTACCCTTCTTATCCTTCCTTCTTTCTTTTTTTTTTTTAATGTTTATTTATTTTTGAGACAGAGTGCAAGTGGGGGAGGGGCCGAGAGAGAGGGAGACACAGAATCTGAAACAGGCTCCAGGCTCTGAGCCGTCAGCACAGAGCCCGACGCGGGGCTCGAACCCACGAACCGTGAGATCATGACCTGAGCCGAAGTCGGACGCTCAACCGACTGAGCCACCCAGGTGCCCCATTATCCTTCCTTCTTAAGGGGATAAATAGTAGTACTTGTGTGCCTCTAGTTAAACTGGTACATAAGTGCCTTTAGCAAAGTTCTCTAGCTGTGTGTCTCAAAGTGGCAGTGCTCAACTAGAACTATGCATTTTGTTATCAGTCCAATTTCCTCCATCAACTCATATGGTTTGTATCTTGGAATAACAAAATGCACATTTGAATCATGGGCTCCTAGGGCTGCATGGGTCCTGAAAGAAGGTGCGGTCCAAATCCCTATCTGATGCTTTGCTAGACTTTCTTAGGCAATATAGAGAGATCAGAACCTCTCACCTACCTTTGCGCTTGGACAGGCTAGAAAAGAGAGTATGATGCTGAATTCAAGAGACAAATTTCATTTTGGTGAATAAGTCTGTGGTTGTGTTAATTTCAGAACAGCAGACTTTTTGTTGTTGTCATTATTGTTAAATTAGGATGTGTTGACTATTACCAATCTGTGAAAATTGGTGGTCTCTTGGGGATTTATGGGTAAAGACTTTAATACTGTTGTAGACAGTAAGCTGTCTTGTATGACAGACTTGTATGTCTTGACAGACTTAAGCTGTGTTGTATGTCTATGGTAGCAGTCTTTGCCAGAGTTGCAAGAGGAACTTGGTCATAGTGATTCAATTAATCCTGTTTTGTAACTAGGATGGAAAAATTCAAGGGAAACTCAATGGTCTCTGCCAAAACCCAGAAAGTTGATGCTAAGGAGCTGCTTAATTGTAGCAGTTATTTTTAGGTGTAATTATTTAAACCAAGGATTCCCATCTTCCCTGGAAATGTACTTCTATCCTAACCTAGTCCACAAAGGATTTGAAGTAGCTCAAATATTGTATTTCATTACACAGCAGCCTTTCTCAAAGAGCGCAATGAAATATATATTTATTTTTCAAATTAACGTAAACTAAATTGTGTTTTGGACATTTTTCAAAAATCAGACGGAAATGCAGTAGGAAAAGCTCTGAAACTAGAACCAGATGACCTCAGCTTTTTTCCCCCAGTTTCACTGATTAATAGGTGTATGGCCTTGGATATGTCATTCTGATTTTTTGTCTAAAAAATGGGGAAGATCATATAGATGATGTAATAATAATAGCTTTCATTTATTATTAACACATGTCATGTATGTATTGTAGCTTTAAACCTTTCTGAGTTCCTGTATAGTATGTTATGATGTCCCCTGGTTTAAAGAGGAGTAAAATGGAGGCAGGGGAGGTGATATGACATGTTCACATAAGTCCTATTTTTAAGTTTATTTATTTAGAGAGAGAGAAAGAGAGAGCGAGCGTGCAAGCATGCACAGGGGAGGGGCAGAGAGAAAATCTCAAGCAGACTCTGCCCTGTCAGTACAGACCCTGACATGAGGCCCAATCCCACAAACCATGAGATCATGACCTTTGCCGAAATCAAGAGTGGGACACTTAACTGACTGAGCCACCCATGCGTCCCACATAAGTCCTATTTTTTTTTTTGTACCCCTTATTTGCTTAAGCCTTGTCCATAATGCCAGGATATCTCTAGGTAGAAGGAGGAGCAAGTTGAATGAGATTCTGTTAACATATGTTTTTCATGCTCATAGAGAGATGGCCAATGAGTGTAGCTGCCTTAGTGCAGGGACTGTCATGTTACTGGGCTGTTGAACTTGCTGCCTCAGGTAGGTTCATATTTTATAAGCTTATTCTAGCTAAATGTTTCTAACTTGTGTAACTGAAGAAATAAAGTTTATGATAGGATAACCTGGCTTCAAGGCCAGTTTTTCTTGCATTAGTTGTCTAGTCTTGGTTGCTTTAAACAACACACCTTTATTATCTTAGTTTCTGTAGGTCAGAAGTCCAGGCATGGCTGAGTTGGGTCCTCTGCCGAGAGTCTTAGAGGGTTCAATCAGGGTAACTGCCAAGCTCTGTTCTTATCTGGACTCTTGACTGCAAAAGAATATACTTCCAAGCTTTGTCACATTGTTGGCAGAATTCATTTCTTTGTGGGTTATAGGAGCTGGGGGCCTTGGTTTCTTATTGGCTAGTGCCTGGAGGCCACCCAAAGGTCCTGGAGGTTACCTGCAGTTCCCTGCCAATTGTTCTTTTCCATATGTAGTTCACAACATAGCAGCTTCCTTCTTTAAGTCCAGGAGGAAAGGCAGAGTGAGTTGGCTAGCAGAATGGAGTTTTACATAAAATAATGTAATCATGAGGTTGACATCTTATCTCCGTTGAAGGATTCTGTGGCTTAGAAGCAAGTCACAGTTCACACCCACATTCAGGGGACTCCCAAATCTATTTTGGAGTTTTCTGTGGGAGCTGTAATATACTTTTCTTTTAGCAAAGGGTGGTTTTTTTAGTTGGGAAGGTGTGATCATTTGTGGAGCCTCAAAAGAGGAGTGATGGGGGAGGTGACACTTGCCTGGGTGATCACATTAGCCAAATCAATTGGGGGCATCAATATTGATGCCAAATCTTGTTACAATGAACTGATGTTTGGGAAGTCACTTACTCTTTTTGAATTTTCTTAGTTGTTGGGTTGTAATCTTAATTACTTACCTTATAGGGTTTTGGTGGGATGATGGATGTCAAAAAAGCTGTTTGCAAAGAATAACATGATACACTTACTAGTCACCTTCCTGCCCAGAGTCTGGATCCCTACACACATCAGCTTCTGAGAGATGGCATGGTGCCAGCTTCTTTTCTAGGAATCCATCTGCCCCTGCCCTACAGAAATAAAAATGCAAACACTTTCTGGTATGATGAAAAATAATGCAGCGATTTGCACATTTTGGATGCTTAAAAATCAACACGGGCCATTGTAAAGAGTCCTCCAAGCGTCTTTTAAAAGGACTGACATGTCATCATTTTGCTGGGAGTTTTCATCTCTTTTTCATTCTACCTTGTAATTTTCCTTCTGGACCAGTTTAAAAAAAAAAAAAGTTTAAAAGCAGCAGTAAAAGAAAGCCTTAAGAAAACACTCCCATGCCCCATAGTTAGCCAGAGGTTTCTGAAATGGTCACTTCCTGCCTAATTCTGGCCTTGCATCCTTATTCAGGTGCCTGGGTTAGGAATCCCTGGTTAAGAAAACAGGGCCATAATGGTATCTTGTGTAAACATATGCTCACTTCTAAAGGGATTCTTATGATTACCAGAATATAATTTTCATCTGAAGGATTGGCTGAATTGGATGGTTTAGTTTTTGATGGTTCCAAAACTCAACATGTTTGCTCTGACAAATGGCGGAGGGACTTGCCTTTAGCAGTCACTCCTTATGCTTGTGAAATTAGATGGTGTAACTCAGATTGGACTATTACAGTTGTATTTCTTCTGGGGTTCTCATGAACAATGCTCAGCAATTTTTAAAACAATTTTTTTATTGTATTTTGTGTATAACTTTCACTATTTTTGCCTTGTCGTTATATTCAAATAGCCCATTTTTGAGGAGGACAGTGTTACCTACTCTTGGCTTCTCCAGTTTCTCTATAATCCATAGACTTACTGGTCTCACTTATCCTGCATGGATCACCCTTAATGCCCAGTCTAGTTATCTAATTGCTGGGTTTGATTTCTGTAGAAGAATCTTAATGCAGTCACTAAATCAGTAATCTTCCCAAACAAACACAACAGCATTTTAAATGAACCTCTTAAAAAATTTGCATTTTGGAAATCATTCTCTGAGAAAACTTTTTCTAAGAGCCAACTGTGTGGCAGGCATTCTGCTTGATGCTAGAGTACAAAGAGAACTAGAATTGCAGCAGTATTGCTTGTAAGTTCCTTGAAGGCAATGGCCATGTTTTACTCATCTTTGAATATAGCAGATATGAGCACTTGAAACATACCAGTAATTATGAAAAAAAATAGGTAATGTTATTGTAGAATTATTGATAAAATGCTCTGGAATCAGATTGTTTTAGTGGTAAGTTATTTCAGAGTTTAAAATGACAGATACGTTTTATCTATTGCGTAGAAAATAAGGGAATTCTTTATGTAAGAAACAGTTTTTGTTGTAAGGGAGGTGACCTTTCTTCCAGACTCTCTCCATATGTTTGTGCAACTTCTCATAAGAGGTATGACCCATGTCTCGTAACATAAACTGAAATGGCCATATAATTGCTTTCCTTGGACTCACAAACTGGGCCTTGTCAAGTAGTGCAAGCTGCCATTCCAGGATTTTGAATCTAAATGTATGGAGCAAAGAAGCAGGGACAGTTTAGAATATTCTGGAATGGTGGGAGTGGCATCTGGGGTCCAATGACAGCATTGTCAGTGCTAATGACAAGATACTGGCTGTAGTCCAGTATGCGCAGTTTCCATTGGTTTATGGGCTTGGTCTTCTAGCTTTGTTATTAATCCTATGAACTATCCACTGTCTTACTTACAGGGGCCTACAAATTCTCCCATTCTGTTAGTTAGTTAAATTTGAAGTAATAGTCCTTCTTTGGGGGAATTTACAGTGATTAGTTTCCCTACCAAAGAAGTGAAAATATGGACATGGAGATTTCTGTGTCACATTTAATTCTCCAATATGGTCAATGCACAATATAAATCTTGTGAAATTTTTGGAGCAGCATAATACTGATAATATACAAAAGAAAACTGTAAACGATTCTCTAATGAATTGATACAAAACTCCTAAATAAAATGGTAGCAAACTGAATACGATAATACATCAAAAGAATCATCCATCACAACTAAGCATGGTTTATCCTGGGAAAATGAAGGTAGTTCTTTCATTAATTCCAGGATGGGAGGAAATTGATTAGTATAATACATCATAACTCTAGGTAAAAGAACAAAGAGCTATATGATAACCTTGGTAGATAGTGAAAAGGCATTTTATAACATGCTATTCCAGATTTAAAAATATAAATCTTAAGAAACTTAAATCTTAAGAGTAGTTTCTTTTTCACTGTGCCAAAAATGAATTATTTAAAAATAGGGGTGCCTGGGTGGCGCAGTCGGTTAAGCGTCCGACTTCAGCCAGGTCACGATCTCGCGGTCCGTGAGTTCGAGCCCCGCGTCGGGCTCTGGGCTGATGGCTCAGAGTCTGGAGCCTGCTTCCCATTCTGTGTCTTCCTCTCTCTCTGCCCCTTCCCCGTTCATGCTCTGTCTCTCTCTGTCCCCAAAATAAATAAACGTTGAAAAAAAATTATTTAAATAAAAATAAACACTGATACTTAATGATGAAACACTAGACTCATTGCCACCAAAGTCAGGAACAAGATATTTTTATGACTTTGTTCTGGAAGTTAAGGGCCACACAATGGGACATCAAACAGAAATAAGACTATTTATTGTGAAGGAAGACGCGAAGACCTCACTATTTGCATATGTTTAATTTCTAGAAAAGCCTGAGCACATGAACTCTAGAACTCTTAGAAGTAATGTATTTAGTAATATGTATAACAAATATATAAAAAGTATAGTTTTCTGTATGTAACAAAATATTTGGCAAAATAATAGAAAAAATATTGAACTTACACCTACAACAACAACTATAAAAATAGTAAGAATTTTACGGCATGAAAGAAGTATTTAACAAACTGTATGGAACAATATAAAGAATATTTGGATAAACAGATATAGCATATTCTGTATACATTATTTTGTTTGTTTTGTTTTGTTTTGTTTTGAGTGTGAGCAGGGGAGGGGCAGAGGGAGAGAGAGAGAGAATCTCCATGCCTAGTGTGGAGCCTGATGCGGGCTTGATCTCACAACCATGAGATCATGACCTGAGCAGAAATCATGAGTCAGTTTGTTTAACAAACTGAGCCATCCAGGTGCCCCCAGCATGTTCTATATTCTTGAATGAGAAGCCTGACTGGCATGAAAATGTCTTATCTTCTCATGGACACTGTGCTCATTTCTTCTTAAGTCTTATCAAACAGGAGATATGTAGTGGGGCCTGATCATAGACTAATCATCATTATTGTGTTGCAATACAAGTGCCACAATATAGCTTATGGACAGTATAGCACTGTGGTTCTGCTGGCAGAATAAGAAACTACTCAGACTTAGACATCAGATTCACATATGTGTTGCTGAAGACATTTTTTAAGCCATATAGAGTCTCAGGATGATAATGTAGGGGAGATATGAAACTTAGCAAGCTCCCACTTAGGTGTTTCCATCTCTGTCTGTATATCACCATGGACAGGCAGACATCTACTGCTGATACTCAAGGAAACTGAGTCTCTACAACTCAGGAAGCCCCAGACAGCTTGATATCTGTGGGTTACCAGGGCCCTGGGGAGTAGTTTATGGGTATGCCACTTGTATAATTGCACAGAGCCCTATACTTTATAGGGGTCTGCACTTGGTTTAATGCTCTGCTGTCATGATCTTGAAATTCTTAATTTGTGAGCAAGAGAAGGTGCATTTTCATTTTGTACTGCCTATCACTGTAAAACCTAACTTGTTTTAGGTTTTACCTAACCTAAGTCTCAAACAAAACTCATCTTTGGACCCCTGCCCTCCTCACATACCCTGGGGTCCTTTGTGGACACCTGTTCTAAGATTCTGGCCTGTGCTATAGAGATGCAGACAGAGATGAAAGGCACTGCTCCCATCCTCAGGATACCCACTCATGTTGGAGTGAAGTGATAGGAATACAAACAAATATGGTACAAGGTGATGTGTGCCCTAAGAGAAGTATAAACCAAGAATCCTGGGAGGACTAGAGGAGTAGTTGAGTGCTTCTCATGGAGATGTAATGTTTGCTGTGGTCTTTGAAGATGAATAGCAGTAAACGGGGAGAAAAGCTGGGGGAGGGCAATCCTAGCTGGGGAGGCAAGGGAAGAGTTAGGTAAAAAGGTCTTGAAAGAATAATGTGCATTTCAGGAACAGCTGAGGGTTCATGGTGACTGGAATAGGAAAATGGATGAGAATAATGGGTAGAGGATGCTACTGGAGAGGTAAATTGGGGTTAGACTGAAGAGGTTTGCATGCCAGGCAATTTGGATTCTATCCAGTAGACAATTACTTTGATTTGAAAGATTTCCTTTTCTTTTTTCAACTATACAAAGTAAATCAATCGTATGGTAAAGTTGAAAAAGTTTAAGAGTGAGCACCTCTATCCTCACCACCTAGATTCCATTATTAACATTTTACTACACTTTTCAAAATCCCATAGTTCTGAAACGTTTTTAGCAAGGAAGCAGGATCAATACAAAAATGTGGAAGATAGAATAGAAGTAGAGAGATGTATGGGAGGCGATCGTTTAGGCTCTTCCCATATTACATACAACACAGGATAAGAATCTCAAATGAAGAATTGTGTTCATAATACTCATATTACAGTATTTTTCCTTCAAATCTTTGTAGATATTGCTTAATATCTTTTGCCATTTTGATGTTCCAGAGTAAGAATCTGAGGCCAGCTTGAAATTTGTTCCTTTCAAGATAACTACTTTCTTTCTCTTGGATGTTTTTAGGATTTTCTCCTTTAATTCACAAAAGTTCCAGATATCTGGATTTAGGCTTGTTTTTATTATTTTTAGTGGATCAGTTATTCAAACAACAGTCCATTTTTTTTTAAGCTCTGAAGTTTTCTTCAGTTATATCTTTGATTATTTTTTCTTAAGATTCCTAGAATCATCTATTATTAGATTGCTTTTTTGTTATGTACCAAATAATTTCTTTTCTCTTTGAGTTTTTAGGGACCTCCATTTTCCCTCTGTAAGTATGTGATGAAGTTTTACAATGCCAATTCTATTTCTAATGGAGATATCATTTCTGTTACTAATTTTCTAATTTTGCGTGGCTCCTGCTTTTAAAATTTTTTTTAATTAAGACTTTTTTTTTAAATTTAAATTTTAGTTAACATACAGTGAAATGTTGGTTTCAGGAGTAGAATTCTGTGATTCATCACTTAAATACAACACCCAGGGCTCATCACAACAAGTGTCCCCCTTAGTACCCATCACCCATCTAGCCCATCTCCCATCCAGCCCATCTCCCATCCACCTCCCTCCATCAACCCACAATTTTTTCTGTAACATTAAGAGTTTCTTGTGTTTTTTTTTTCCCCATCTCTTCTCATTCTCCCTCTTCCTGTATGTTCATCTGTTTTGTTTCTTAAATTCCACATATGAGTGAAATTATATGGTATTTGTCTTTCTCTGATTGACTTATTTTGCTTAACATAATATATCATAACTCCATTCACATTGTTGCACATGGCAAGATTTCATTATTTTTGGTGGCTGAGTAATATCCCATTGTTTCATATATACCACACCTTCTTGATGCATTCATCAGTTGATGGACATTTGGGCTCTCTCCGTAGTTTGGCTATTGTTGATAATGCTACTATAAACATTGGGGTGCATGTACTCCTTTGAATCTGTAATTTTTTTTTGGGGGGTTTATTTATTTTTGAGAGAGAGCAAGTGTGAGCCAGGGAGGGGTAGAGAGAGAGAGAGAGGAGACAGAGAATCCCAAGCAGGCTCCACACTGTCAACGAAGAGCCCCAATGCGGGGTTTGAACCCATGAACCGAGAGATCATGACCTGAGCCTAAATCAAAAGTCGGATGCTCAATGGACTGAGCCCCCCAGGTGCCCTGAATCTGTATTTTTGTATATCCTTTGGGCAAATACCTAATAGTGCAATGCTGGATTGTAGGGTAGTTCTATTTTTAGTTTATTGAGAAACTTCCATACTGTTCTCCAGAGTAGCTGTACCAGTTTGCATTCCCACCAGCAGTACAAAAGAGATCCTCTTTCTCCACATCCTCTCTTTCTCCACATTCCTACCAACAGTGCAAGAGGGTTCCCCTTTCTCTGGATCTTCCCCATTACCTGTTATTTTTTGTGTTATTAATTTTACTGACTCCTGCTTATTCTCGGCTAATTGTCTTGTGTTTCATTCTATTATCCTTTTACTTCTCCTTTCTTTCCTTTTCTTTTAGTATTTTATTTTTTTAGTATGACTTCTATAAAAAATAATTATAATATTTTGAATTCCATTGGAAATTCATTATCATATGAAATTCCCTTTTAATTCACATAATGTTTTTTAAGGATATTGCATCTCCTTTGAGTATCAGGATGACTCTATCCTTCCTTCTGGTTGCAGTTTTATTTCACATGCTCTTTATTGGACTTATCTTTTGTTCATCTGCAAATAAGGGAATGCTTCTTATGTATTTGTATGTGCACAGTACATGGGTTGGCTTTGGCCTTATTGTCTTCTTGGGTATAGATAAACCCTTTCTCACTTCTAGACCTGGGGACACATTGTTTTTAAGATATCCTGGTCCAAATACCATTGGGTATTGGTCTTTTATCAACTTCCAGTGATATAGGCTGAAGTGAGATCGTTTTCTACACAACTGCCTGATTTTTGATACTTTGAACTATGGTTCAATATATAATATATAATGGTATATATTAAAAATGACTATTCCCAGCATGTGCTGTGTCATTGCATAGTACTTTACCTCCCAAGATGTAATGGGTCACAGATATGCTCCATAAGTAAGTGGGAGTTTGGTTATTAAGTTGAAGATCAGTGACCACATGTAGCACTGTGGTGCCCAGCTTATCATCATGATGAAAGAAGGCTTAGTAAATACTGATGATATTAATGTTGACTGTATAACAGATCTCTTCCACTACATATGATTTTAACAAGCTCCTTGCACTTATGATTTATGGATTTCATATTCTTTAGGGTGTGCTAAGTGTCCTTAGTCTAACATCATAGGAGATTCAAAAGTTAGGAAATAGATGCCCAGTGGGAGAGATTCTTACTCCTATGCCTTTTACATATGGATATTCCCCACACCCCCCCCCCACCCCGCGCCGCCAGTGTCTTGCAGGTGGGGGTTGCCTCATCCACCTTTAAATCTTCTCAGTCTTAGCTGAGTGCAGTACTCAAGTGTGTGCAGTACTGTTGATGCCTAAAGTCATGTTTTGGATTGATTTAAATAGGCCTGCTTTTTTTGTATAGGTATAAGATGTGCCTTGGGGGTGGGGCCCATATCTTAGGTGTTAGTGTGGGGGTGGAGAAAACTCAGGGCTTAGGGGTCAAGGGACAGAAAGGAAGGAGGAGACTTAAAGGAAATGTGTAACTTGTATCTCAGAGCTCCTGGTGTGCATGTATGTATTGCATTAAGGAAGACTTAGGGAAGGATGGTAACAGGAGGCAGATTTCTTTAGAAGTTGTAATAAATCTAATTGTTCTTCCACATGGCTATCTAAAGAGCTTTGTGAAAGAAAGGATTCAGTTAATGTTATGATTAAAATTTTTCCACAGTTCACTGTTCCCTAGAGGACAAAGTGCATGTCATTTACGGCTGAGCCCCACTCATTGTTCCCCTATACACGCATCCTATGCTTCTGCCACTCTGGGTACTCTTTTACATTTCTATACCTTTGTTCATACTGTCCCTTTTGATTGGAAAGGCTCTCTTCTCACCTCCATCAGGAAAATTTCTATTCATCCTGAGTCAACAGTGACTCTAATGTCATTATTTCAGTAAAGTTTTCTATCATTTCTCCACTTAGAATTATTTATTCTTCTATGCTTTCCTAATATAAGGGGACTCAATTACAGTTGTGTACATTTGTCTACTCCGATAAATTGAGGATAAGTAGAATGCCATTTGAATATATTCGATATGTAGCACAATAGCTGAAATTCATTCAGTTAGCAAATACTTATTGAACACCATTCTATGACAAACACTGTGCTGGGCACTTAGGATATAGGGATGAACAAGACAAAGATCCTGACTTCATGAAGTTCACAGTTCAGTGAAGGATAATAAGGACTACTAAATAAATAATTTCAGATGGTGACCCAAAGCAGCCACTTATGAAATGTCTGATGAACTAATTTTTTTGAATGAATGTTAGCTGCTAGCATAGAACAATGAAGTACAGATTGTGTAGCAGTTATCTTTTGCTTCAGAACATTTAATAACCACAGAAGTCTCAGCATTACACAATAAGCATGTTTTTAGCTCCTATGTCGCTGGGTCAACTCAGCTGTATTCGGCTGGGCTCAGCTGGGTAGTTGAGCTGGGTTTACTCATGTGTCTGTGACTGGTTAGGGTTGGTGGATTTAGGTTGGGCTTAGCAAATTCTTTTTCTTTTTCTTTCTCTTTTCCTTTTTCTCTTTTTCTTTCTCTTTTTCTTTTTTCTTCCCTTCTCTTCCCTTTTTTTATGACCCTCAGGATAACTTTGGCATAAAGTGTAAGAGTGGAAACCCCAATAAGCAACCGTATTACAAATCTTTGCTTGTGTCCTATCTGCTACGATTCCATTGACCAAAGCAAGTCACATGGTCAAGTCAAGTGAGGAGATACACCTGACCCAAAGTGAGAGGCATTGCAAAGTTACATGGCAAAGGGTATAGTTTTATAATCCTGTTATTGGGTAGGGAATTAAAGTTGGAACAATAATCTAGTCTGCCTCATGTCTCTTAATATGTATGAAATCATGTGATAAGAAGGATTGGAGCCTATTAATTCATCATGCCAGTTCTTTGGTAAATTTCTTGACCTTTCCTTTACTGTCTATCCTTTATTCCATTACACCCAACACCCTATCACTACCCCTTGCCATCAGCATATGCTTGCTCATTCACTCAGTTCATATATTGACTCAGTGACATCATGGCATCTTTTGCATGGGAGTGTTTTTTTTTTTTTTTTTCCTTTCTGTGTGTGTGTGTTGGACTGTTCTGCACAGCAGAGCAAGAGCACCAAAACATTAATGCCAGACAGAAGTTTGTGTAAATATTCCAGTTCTCTTACTCAAAAGAGGTGGATGTCTGAAGTGTATCTGCTATAGCATCCCCAGAGTTCCCCAGTGGAATCGAACTCCTTGTTTGGCAATAAACCTTCTAGTGACTATCTCAAGTCTCCACTCCCCTACTGGTGTTTCATGGGATTTCTCTCAAACTACTTGTACTCACATCCTTTCCTGGAGGTCTGCTTCCTTGGGAAGCCAAGAAAACATGTAGTGAAAGTCTACTGTGAGCACATAGCATCCTAGAAGTTCACTCTTATGCTAGTAAGTGAATCCTGGGAAGTTGTATTATTGCTGATATTAGTTTATAGAAAGAAACCCAATAGGTAGTAGAAAGAACATGAGCTTTGGAATCAAACCTGGGATCCAACCCTTTCTCTACCACTTATTTTCCTAAACTTCCTGAGTCTTTTCATCTGTAAAATGGGGATAATGTCAGTCTAATAGTGTGAGGACTAGATGCAATAACACATACAGAGTTCCTGGCACATAGCAGCTATTCGCTAAGTAGCTGTCTTGTCAAAATATAATTTCCTTTTAGATAATGACTCTACTGATACAACACCGTGAGTAGACGTTATTTCATTTAATCCTCACTGCAAGCGCATGGGGCAGGTATCATTATTATCAGACCTGTTCTTAGAAAAAGAAACTAAAGCTCGGGGGAGCCAAGAGACTCACCCAGGATCACTCAGCCAGCACTGGGCATTAGAAACAAATCTTGTGACCTCAAGATCCATATTCTTTAATTTTACTTTATCTTCCTTTAGCCATCTTCTGCCTTGCCTTGTATATTGTTGTTTATTGTTTTTCTCTGTTTATTCTCTGCCTTGCCTAGTATAAGTTTTCCAAAAAAGGAATATACATATTTTCCCCATGGATTCTGGGGCTCCACTCAGGGAACTTGGTTGTTGAGAAAGGAATTAAATAATCGTCAGCGGGAAAAGACAGCTTGTAGGAGAGTGTGATAAATTCAACTGAGAAGGCGCCAAGGGTAAAGACACATGCAAAGCTGGCACCAGAGCTCAGGCCTTTAGGCTGCTCCTTAATGATATTAACAACTAATATTTGTCTAGCATTTTACAGTTGTCAAAGTACTTCCTGATGTTTAGTGTTGCTTGATTCTCATGACAGCCTTGTGCTCTGAGGTGACTTCCTTTGTCAATATTTTCACTGCAGGAAACTGAGGCTCAGATAGTAAACATTACTGAGGCCCAGCCAGTAAACATTAGCACCAGAGGATCTGGGCTGGGGGTGTCTGGAAATGAGATCTTCTGTTGTCAACTGCTGGGGGTTATGAGACAGAACGTTTTCCTACACTAGTAACGACTATAATTTGCATAGTGACTAGAATTGCATAGTGCCGAGCAGTTAAAGCACGTTCACGAATATCCTCTCAATTTCTACAGCCATCAAGGCATTATCCCCTTTTTAATGGAGAAGGGAGATGGGGTTCAAAGAGGTAAAAGTACTTGCCCAAGACATTATAGGTGATTGCCTGAGGCAGGATTCAAACAGGGATCCTTTAGCCACAAAATCCCTCCACCGCTCTACTCTTCTGGACCCTAAGTGCAACCTCCCTAATCAAGATGAAGAAATCCCTTCTCTTAATCTATTTCGAGCTTCTTGTCAGAGAAAACCTTTCTTTTTGCCCTTTTCCCCTTTTTAGTCCTTAGTCAAGATGGGAACAGTCCTCACAAGGGGCAGGAACGGGGCCAGGCGGAAGGTCTTGGCAGGAGAGCAGCTTGGCCTATTTGCTAATGAAGATCAGCTGGGCCTCTTGAGCTCCCCTCCCCTCCCTCTGACAGGAGACAGGAGGCTTCTCACTGAGTTAAAAGTGTGGCTTCAGACGCAAACATTTCTCACAAACCAGGAACTCATGTGGCTTCCTGAACAGGGTATTCTATTCATGTATTGTCCTTCCACTTCTCCATCCACAGGGAAACATGGTAATGAAGACAAGGAAGAGGGTGGGAAAGGAGGCTGGGCCGTACCCCTTCGGAGTGAGCAACGGCTTCCTGCTTGTATCGAGCAGAGGGTCTGGGGGAAGACCGAACTTTGGTACCACGTCAAGCCAGGGAACTTCTATATCAGTTGCAGAATCTGGGTGTTTATTTTTCTTTGCTTGTATTGCAAATTTATAACAAGCTGAGAAAAAAGCAGACCTCTCTCTCTTTTTTTGTTGGCCTCTCACTCTCTTCTCAACAATGTCACGGTTTCCCTCAAAGCTCCCAAGTGCTAATTTGAAAAATATGTTGCCGACAAGTGGGAGAAAAGCAGGCATCCAATGTGAAATGCCCTGTGAGGCAAGTTGGAGCTCCCAGAGAGAGAGAGAGAGCGCGAGAGCAAGGGTGAGAGAGCATGCCAGGGGGGCACATTCTGAGAAACAGGAAGAAATGTGTACTGATGGAGGCTAAGACGTTCTGACCTGCCTGGTGAAACCCTTCACTGCGTTTACGGTACGAAGGAAATCTCACTGTTGATACCTTTCAGCACATTTCTCAGAGACACCTGTAGACACTCCATAAGAAAAAAAAAAATATTTTAGAGTTAATTACTAGGAAATACTAGCTTCTACTGGGGAGATTGTGTGTTTTCTTCTAATGAATAAAAGGATATACCACACATTAGGTTTCTGATTTTGCTTTGTCTACCAGGAAGCTTGGAGCAAAATTTACAGCTTAAATAGAGCTGTGGTAGAGATTCCATTGCCCACTTAACCAATATCCTATTTTTCCCTTGGTTTGTCTCTAAATACTTTTTCTTTTAATGTTTATTTTAAGAGAGCAAGTGTGAGTGGGGGAGGCGCAGAGAGGGACAGAGAGCAGGCTGCACGCTCAGCGTGTCTGATGTCAGGCTTGAACCTACAACAATGAGATCATGACCTAGGCTGAAATCAAGAGTGGGATATTCAACCACTGAGCCACCTGGGCACCCTTCTCATATTCTAATGCAGTTTCTCTCTCTCTCTCTCTCTCTCTCTCTCTCTCTCTCTCTCTCCCCCACCCCGTCCCTTTCTTGCTTCCTTTCCTTTTCTCCTCCCCTCTCCCTTCTTCCCTCCTTTCGATTTTAAATGGATGTTTTACCACACATAGAATGATTTCAAATTCCTTGGGAGCAGGCAATATACAAGTTAATAAATACACACATAATTAAACTTTGCTGGAACAAACTTTGGATGAGCAAATTAAAGGGATGAAGGAACAAAGGTAGGAAATACTGAAATTGAGTTCAGCCTTTTTTCCTCCATCTACGTCAGATTCCATCATTTCATTCCCAGCTACTACCACTCTTGAGAGAGGCACCATGGATTTGGAGAGAATTTTGAAGGAAAGGTTAGGAGGACTGGCTTATGGTGGGTGGGTGCTGACCCTTTGCTCCTCTCTCCAGAGCACCAACAACTAAGGGCATAGAATTTAATTCAGTTTCAACATGCCAGAGAGATCTTCCCTGGCTTCTTCCCTGTGCTTTCCAACCTCCAAATCTGATTTTTTTTTTTTCTTTTAGAGTGTTAGAGTATGGAATTTAGAGTCCTGAGACCATACAGTTTCTAGCTCTGCCTGTGAGGACTTGGGCCTAACCTCCCTTACCTTCTGAAAAGAGTAGAAAATCGTAACAACTTTACAAGATTAATTTAAATATAGAGTGAATATGCAGGTAAAAATTCCAGATAGATTGTGAGATACTACACAAATCTCATTGTCATCATGAATTTATGCCCTCCACCATGTCTGGCATCTCTTATGATACAGTCATGCCTTGACTCTGCCTCTGCCTGGAATGCCCTTCTCTTAAGTCCATGGTAGACTCCTATTCAACCTTTAAAGCCCAGCTCAAATACTACCACCTTCAAGTCATAGCCCTGAGATCTGCAATGACTACTTTGCTTTTTCCTTATTCTTTGTCACCAGAGCACTTGGTTTATACTATTAATGTTGCATGTATGGTATTGTAGTTGGTTGCCTCCTGCCTGTCACCTCTCAGTGCAGCTCCCTTATAACAGGGGCTGTTTTGTTCAGTTTTAAGTCTTTAGCACATTGGCAGGTACATGTAGCTTCAAGATGTTAAATAACAAACTAAATATAAGGTGGATTTTGAGACCTGTGAGTGGAAAATAAAATGTTCTCAAAATCCATCTATCCTTAGAAATATTTTGTGCTACAAAAAGCTGGTTTGATTAAAATGAAATACCAGACAATAGCATTGCAATGGACTGTTGATTTTGTGATTATTAAATGGTGATGGACAGATGCTCCCAATTTCCTCTGAGAACTCCTGATTTCCAAGTATAAGGGCACATCAGCTTTGGCCTGGGGTATCTAAGGGCTGTCAAGAGCCATTTGTGGACATTGTGTTTTTGGAAGGGAAATGAGACGGATTGGGTAGTGGTGGGAACAGTAAAGCAGAGAGATTTTGAGCCCTGGTATGGCATCAGCTACCTGAGTAAGCAGTTTAATCTCTGTCTCCATGTGATGGTTAATTATCTGTGTCAATTACAAAATGCCTAGACAACTGGTAAGCCATTATTTCTGGGTGTGTCTGTGAGGGTGTCTCTGGAAGAGACGAGCATTTGAATCTACAGACTGAATGAAGAAGATCGCCCTCCCAAAGCAGGTGTGCATCATCCAGTCTGTTGAGGGCCTGAATAAAACAGAAATGTAGAGGAAAGGCAGATTTCCTATTTTGCTTGAGCTGAGGTGTCCATCTTCTGCACTCACACATCAGTGCTCCTGGTTCTTGGGCCTTCACATATGGCCCAGGACTTATACCATTGGCTCCCTGGTTCGCAGGCCTTCTGGTTTGGACTGGAGCTATACCACTGGCTTTCCTGGGCCTCCAGCTGACACATGGTGGATCGTGAACTTCTCAGTCTTCACAATAGTATGAGCCAATCCCTCGGGATAAGTATGTTTTTATATATATCATATTGGTTCTGTTTCTCTGGAGAACCCTGACGAATACACTCCTCATTTGAAAATGGGGATGATAATAGCTAGTAACACATTGGTTTGTTTTGAGAATTAAATGAGATAATGCATGGCCAACAATAAATATAGTGCCTGCCATGTGGTAAGTGTTCCTTTCTTCTTGTAATTAAAGTGCAACCCATTTCACACAGAAGGCCTGTGTGCCTCCTGAACTTTCAAAGTTTTGACAGCCCTCTGCTGCTGGTTGTTGCCTGCCTCCTTATCCTAAGTAGACCTGTATGCTTGTATTGTGTGGGCAAGATCAGGACTTTCACTGGGTTTCAGTGGTTGATGTAGGAGTGACTGGAACCTGGATGTACCTTGACGGGAGACACATGGCCTTGCTCTGCTTTGCTCATATCTCCTCAAACATCTTCATCTGGATGCAGCATTTGGAGAGGCTCATCAACAAAAAGGACTTTGTTAAAAAGCTTATTTCCCTATCTGTACTATGAAGATGACAATATTAATATTATTTCTGAAAAGAACCAGTGATATAAAGTATATTACGGTGCTTTATAAAGCAAAAAGGACCGTCTGTATCTGTTATTATTTTGATGGGCCAGTGTAAGCTCGATTAGTCTGATGGACAAGAACATCAGAACAAATTCGTATATGACTTAACCATATTGTATTATGAGCCATCAAGCCCATGTGTGGAGATACAGTCCTAGACATGGATGAGACACAAGGGAAAATAGATTGCAGTGGTGCCTTTCAGTGCTTTGTGCCAGGTGTGGATTTTCTCCAAACAAAAAAGGGAATAATTCTTCTCAGTTACGAATGAAAACTTGGAGTGATCTCTCCCGGTTGACAGGGAACCACTATCACCTCTGCTGACCTAAGAGAGCCGCTCCTTGGATTATGGAGGGTTGTCACAGAAATATTGTGTTCACTTAGCCAAGGGAGCTGCATCAGCATTTTAGAAGATTGCTGAACTCAACTATTCAGAGAGCCCTACATCTTCTCCCTGACAGGACACCACAGCAGTGATGAGGACAAGAGGGAACAAGACTGTTCTGGCAGGGACATGGTGATTTAAACTCAGGCCCTACTCACTCTGATAATGGGCATCAAAGCAAGAGAAATCTTGTTTTAACTGTGAACAATAGTTTGGGCAATGGTTGTGTTCCTGAAGATTTATGTGCAAGGTAGATTTTTGTAAATCAGGTCGCTGATGGAATTCATTGAGGAGGCTGAGAATCCTTCTGTGGTGGGAGGTTTAGGTGTTTTGTAAATTTCAGGTTTTATAAGTTGAATTATTTTTGAAACGTGGGCAATACTTTAACAAAAATGTGTTTGTCTAAAGTTTACCACAGATTTCTTAAATAGTACATCTTGTTCATATGACCTTGCATTTGGATAGACTGTCATGCATTGGCAAAGTTTTATATTTCATTGGAAATTAATTCAATTAAAATAACCTGGACAATTTGCTCTGCTTAGAGTGCTGTGTAAATCAAATTCTCTGGCATTTTATGAAGCAGAGGCATTGGATATTCATGGATATCTCTGTCTACAACTCCTGTCTCTCAAGTATCCTCTTGAAGACTGGATCTGGCTTTTAAATATCCACAAAATGTTTTTATGGAATTGCTAAAGAATATGGGGTGTTGTGTTTATATAATACTACTTAATTTTATGTGCTGGGAAATGGACTTGCCTATCAGCTTGCCCTGTGCCATCACATACTGAGCATCTACGCTCTGCTAGCTCTTGCATCAGGCACTTGCATGTTCAATATTTCACCCAGTCATGATGATAGATATTATTTAACCTGCTTTATAGATGAGGAACTCGAGATTGAGAAAATTTAAGTAACTTATCAGAGGTCGAGTAAGTTGCAGATGTGGGACTTAAAACCAGATTTTGTTCTACATTATCATGTAACCAGAGAACAAAATTGACTAATGATTTAAATCAAGATTGAAGGATTGGGGAGTAGAAGGGACTAGTGACTGAAGACAATAGTTGCAAAGAATGGAAAGCCTTCTTAATATGGATATCGTAACCATATAGCTATCTTTTATCGAGTGCTTATCAGGAGCCTGGCATTGTGCTAAGTGTTCTAATTAAAATCCTCACAAAGTACTGTCTTCCTATCCAATTGTACAGATGAAGAAATTGAGGTACTGAGGTTTAAACTGACTTGCCTTAGGCCATGCAACTTAATAAGCAGGGGCATTTGGACTTAGACCCTTTTGGTCTCTCTCTGAAGTTTGTATTTCCATAATGCTCTGCTGCTTACCATCCAAACTCTTGAAATGTAAATGCTTTTGCCAACTAGTAATAACTGGGATTTAAGCCCCAATCTGAAACTAGTTCAATATTATACAAGACCATGAAGCCCTAAGACAATGCACTTTGAAACTTAAAGACAGGGGCGCCTGGGTGGCGCAGTCGGTTAAGCGTCCGACTTCAGCCAGGTCACGATCTTACGGTCCGTGAGTTCGAGCCCCGCGTCGGGCTCTGGGCTGATGGCTCAGAGCCTGGAGCCTGTTTCCGATTCTGTGTCTCCCTCTCTCTCTGCCCCTCCCCCGTTCATGCTCTCTCTCTGTCCCAAAAATAAATAAACGTTGAAAAAAAAAAAAAAAGAAACTTAAAGACAAGCATTTTCTTGGTAGAGCAAGTCTTCTTTGATGCTGTGAAAGTAAAATTATAGAAACTGATCTTCCTTAAAGCATGGCAAGATGGCCTTTTAAAGGTATATTTTTATAAAAGTTATAAATACACATAAAGTCAAGTAGTTTTACATGACTTAAAATGGAAAACAGTAATCTCCTGCTTCCTTCCACCCCCATCCCTTATTCCCATTCCCACTTCCCAGAGGCAATCAGTTACATTTATGGCTGCCTCCATGTTTAGAACATCATGTATGCACTGCCATTTCTTTGTCTGTCTGTCTGTCTATGTAGCTAGCTAGCTATTTGCATTGATTTCCTAGGGCTGCTATAACAAAATGCCACAATTTGATGACTTAAACATCAGATTTGTTCTGTGGTCTGGAGGCTAGAGGTCTGAGATCATGGTGTCAGCAAGGTTGGTTTTTTCTGAGGGCTTTGAGGGAGAAGCTGTTCCATATGTCTTAGTTTGTAATGGTTTGCTGATAATCCTTGGAGTTCCTTGCTTAGCTTGTAGTTGCACCACCTTGATCTCTGCCTTCATCTTCACATGACATTTCTCCCTGTATCTTCACACAGTCTTCTCTCTGTGAATGTTTATTTCTGTGTCCAAATTCCTCCTGAATACGAGTCATACTGGATTAAAGCCCCACTTAATGACCTCACTTTTACTTGATTACATCTATAAAGACTATATTTTCAAATAAGGTCACATTCTGAGGTGCTAGGAGTTAGGACTTCAACATAGCTTTTTGGCCTGGGGTGGGTGGTTTGGGGGTGCAATTCAATCCATAGGGATTATCTATTGTCTTCCTAACATAAAAGATGAGATTTAGCTTTTATCCTTACATCTTTCCCTCCACTCACTTATCCTCTTTCAATATTTCTGGTAATAATTATTGTTAGATTAAAATGCACTGGTTCATATCATTATGACTATGCAAATAGTATTTACATCTGAGTCATGTAATAAATTTGATTAAATTTCCTGTGAAACTTTTGGTTTTCATGGAATTATGAATGGTCTTGTGTTCTTATTTGCCTAGTTTTCCAAGTTGAAAGAGACCCAAGTTCTAGACTATAAAAGGAAAAATCAGAAAAGAAGAGATAGAAAGTAGTAAAAACATGGGCAAAAGTACCAACAGGTAATTCAAAAAAGAGAAAAACCCACAAGGTTAATAAGCAAATGAAGAGATACTTTAACTAATTGGTGATTAGAAAAATGAAAATATTAAAATACTGCTTTACACCTTTAAGATTGGCTGTAATTGGAAAGCTGGAAGTACAAAAGGTTGGCAGGCATGTGGCAATTGATGACCTGCAAAGTACCACTAGTGGACATGTGGACCAGGTTAGCAATTCTGGAGGGCTCTCTGTTACTACTTAGTCAACTCTGTCACACTCTAAGATGTGTGTCCTACAGAAATTCCCTCCTTGTTTGTGGTAGCAGGAAGTTGTAAACAGTATAGTTGTTGATCAGTAACAGAGCAGATGAGTACATATGGTGGCTAGACATTAAGAAATACTTGTGAATTAGGAGCAGTGAATTAAATGTACACCCTGCAATATGCATAGATCTAAAAAATAGTGTTGAATGAAAAAGTTAAGAAAAAGAGTAAGATATTTAGTAAAATACAACTTGTGTCAATGAAAAGTATATACAGATAATACAAACCACATTTTAAAAGAATGCATAAATGATACACTTCAAACATATCAGGGTGTTTGCATATGGGAGAAATGGAAATAAGGGGAATACACAAATAAGAGAGGGGGCTGCACCAAGTCCAATCTGGTGAGCCAGGGATTGAGGAGTATGGTTAACTTGACCAACTGCATTTGAGATCTAAAGACACATTCAGTGTTTACACAATTATGACTCAATAAGCGTTATGTATGCCTGTGTCATGTAGTGTATTATGATTAAATTTCTCTTTTGGGGGACAGGGGGAAGTATAGGTTTTTTGTACTTCCCTGGATTTAGTAATGATCCAAACTTGTGTTTAATTAGTTTTCTGTGCACATATCACTAATTCATCCCTAAACTCTTTGCCAAGTGAATGTATCTCTTCCTTTTATATTCAAATTCCTCAGATAATCTATCAGAGCTGTCTGTCTATCATTTGTCTTGCACACTTCTGTCCTCTACTATGGACTGAACTGTACGTCCCCCCCCCCCCCCAGACTTTATGTTAAAGCCCTAATCCCCAATATGACTATAACTTGGAGATAGTTCTTGTTAGTAATTAAGGTTAAGTGAACTCCTCAGAGTGTAGCCGTAATCCAACAGAATTGATGGCCTTATAAGAAGAAGTTTCTCTCTCTCTCTCTCTGCCAAGTGAGGACATAATGAGAAGTTGGCCATCTGCAAGCCAGGAAGAGAGATTTCACAGAAACCAACCCTGCCAGATCTGGGACTTGTAGCCTCCAGAACTGTGAGAAAATAAATTTATGTTGTGTAAGTCATCCAGTCTGTGGTATTTTGTTATGGTAGCCTGAGATGAATAAGATGGGTATTGGAAACAAGAAGTGAGGTGCCACTGTAACAAATACCTAAAAATATGGAAGCAGCTTTGGAACTGAGTGATGCATAGAAGCTGGAAGAGGTTTGAGGTTCAGCTAGAAAAAGTCTAGATTGCCATGAACAGACTGTTGGTAGAAATATGGATGTTAAAGGTGTTTCTGGTGAGGACTCAGAAAGAAAAGAGGACAGCTGGAGAGAAAGCCTTCATTTTCTTAGAGAATGTGTAATGAATGATTATGATCAGAACGTTGGTAGAAATATGGGTGTTAGGGGCGCCTGGGTGGCTCGGTCGGTTAGCGTTCGACTTCGGCTCAGGTCATGATCTCGCGGTCCGTGAGTTCTAGCCCCGCGTCTGTGCTGACCGCTCAGAGCGTGGAACCTGTTTCAGATTCTGTGTCTCCCTCTCTCTCTGCCCCTCCCCTGTTCATGCTCTGTCTCTCTCTGTCTCAAAAATAAATAAATGTTAAAAAAAAAATATGGATGTTAAAGGTCATTTTGGTGAGATATCGGGTGGAAATTAAGAACATGTTATTGATAACTGGAGGAAATGTGATCCTTGTCATAAAGTGGTAAAAAACTTATGTTCCTTCGGTTTTTGGAGAGTAGAACTTGGTGAGTGATGAAATAAGATATTTAACTGAGAAGATTTCTAATGTTGAAGATGCATCCTGGGTCCTCCTGATTGTTATAATAAAATGTGAGAGGAGAAAGATAAATTAAAGAAGAAATTGTTAAGTGAAAGGAACAGGAACTTGAAGATTAGAAAAATTCTCAGCATATTCATATTGCAAACACACACACACAAACAAAAAAAAATTAGAAAACTTCTGAAGGGTGTGGTTGAAAAACCACTTGATAAGGAAATCAGTATGCGTGTGAACCATGAATTTTACAGGCCACTTCAGCAGAAGGCATACCTAGACACAGGATTTTACCAGCTGAAACACTACCAGTTTTACCTAAAGGAGGTGGAGATGGAACAAAAGGGAGGAAGGCTGTCTGGCCTCTGAGAATCTGCAGGACAGGACAGTGGAGCCGTTTGGCTGTAATTTTGTGCTATTTTTCAAGAAAAGGGAATAATGATTCTGAATTTTCTCTCCTCTGGTTTCTCTTTTCTCTTTCCTAGAACTTCCAATCTGTGCCTCTAATTTGCTTCTCTCTTCCCCCTAGTTTCCATCTCTTTTTATTTATACTTTCTGAGAGAGATTTTCAGTGTTACCTTCCAACCCTTCTATTGATTTTATTCCTCTTCACTTATTTTTAATTTCAAAAGCTTTCATTTTAGGTGGATTGAATCTTTTAAAAACAGATACATACTCTATCCTTATCCTTGTTTCTGTGTAGAGGTTAGTGTTTCGGAGACGTGCTCTCTGTCTTCTGCATTATTTTTCTTTCCTCTGAGATCCTTTTACTTTTTGATGTTTTGGTCTCTTTCACACCAGAAGCTTTCCCTCAAGTGTCTGGTGATGTGGGGCTGTTTGCTCAAAGAGCAAGACACTAGAACTCCCATCCTTCAGCTCTGCGTAATGACCCCAAGACCAGAGTCCCTGGTTCAGTTTCTTCATAGAGTATACATCTGGTTGTTTGCTGGGATGGGAGGAAGAGAGATCACCACCCAAATACAGATTCTAATCCAGACTTCCAGCTAAATCTCTTATTTCAGTCTCATGTGCATTCCAACTTTCCAAAGTGCATCGAGCCACAAATTCCTAAGTTTCCTCAACTTCTTCCACATGCACAGGCTTATTTCTGGGCCACCCTCCTAATCAGTTTAGGATTCAACCTTTGTGGGTCTGGTAAGTCAGCTACTACTTTAGCATATGCTTTCTACTTCCCAAAATTTTGTTGCTGTCACCTTCTTAGCCATTCTCTTGTCATTCAGTGTTAGTCTTTTTGTACTTTTATATCATTGTGATATTTGAAAGGGAGAAATGACAAAACACTTCTGTCAAAACTTCAATTTGATCATAAGTCCTATAGTTAGTTTTTGAGAGAAATAGGGATATTTGGGAGACATTTATTATTTATTGAAACTAAGGATTTCAGAGAGCCACAAAATTGAATTTTAAGTCCTGGT
Source organism: Herpailurus yagouaroundi (assembly GCF_014898765.1). NCBI lineage: Eukaryota > Metazoa > Chordata > Mammalia > Carnivora > Felidae > Herpailurus > Herpailurus yagouaroundi. The sequence continues at coordinate 30,924,768 of NW_024412401.1, forward strand.
TCATATTTTGCATAGCCATATGACTTTGGGCATGTTACTTAACCTTTTTTGGCCTCTTGAGGAAAGAGGATAATAACATCTACCTTACAGAGTTGTTAGAATTAGAAGCATGTGTGTAAAACATGTAATATGTAAAACTGATGTTATAAGTACTCAGCGAGTGGCAACCTTTATTATTTTATTGTCAAATGATAGAGATGCCATTTACTTTTTCTCTCCTCTAGGGAAAAAAAAGTGAAATAAAAAGCAATCCGAGTGTCAGTTTTATGAGTGGTGTCAGGGAAATGTCAAGTAAACCTCCTTCTCTACTTCTCAAATGCAGGATTCTCTAACAACTAGATTGGAGAATGGGGTAAGGTCTCCTGTTTTCCATCTAGAATGGAGAGCGGTAGAGGCAACTTACTAACTTATTACAAGTAGGTGGAGAAGTTGGGAAGTGATTAGCTTCCTCCATGCTACACAGAGTTGGTGCCCACGAACCTTTTACCCTCTCTGGAGTTTGAAAGTACATTTAGAGCACAGTCCATCTAAACACGGGCAAGTCCAAGAAAAGTAGAAGAGAAGAGACATCCTAGACAATAGTGGCCTTTTTAATTCACTGACCCCATGTTCTGATAAAATTATAGGCATAGGATGATAGACTGTCACCAACCAACTTAGTTTCACAAATGATCAAAAATTAGTCAAATGGTTGTAAGAGAAACTAGAAGAGTTTACTCCAGATCCATCTCCCAGGTTTGTCTCATAAGGAGCGGAGTGAAAATCCCCTACAATGATAAGGACAGAGGAATTGAATTCAGTTCAGTTCATTCTTTTGAAAGAATTATTGACACTATGAAGTCCAAATCCCATGCTCTGTCATATTTCACTCCATGTTCCTGTCACCTTTAGAACACTGTTTACTATAGCTTTATATACATTTTTCTTTGATTCTCACTTCTCTGTAATGAGTTTATATTGTTTATAACCTAAAATATATTCTTTGTCTGAAGTTCTTGAGGTAGTTAATGCAGGCACTATTTCTCCTCAAAGTAATTTATTGATATCAATTTGCCAAGCAAAGAGGACTTCAGATTGATCAAAAACCAATCTTTAAATTACTGCTTCCTTGAGGGGAATGTGGTCCACACATGTCCAGTTTTGGTAATAGGAATCGTACATCCAGTCTTCTCCCTATACCCCATTAATGTGAAGCTTCTTTCCTGGGGCTAGAGCACACAGTTGGACTATCCTACTCTGGGTTCTTGTAACTTCTCTTTCAGATGAGGGATACTTTCTCTGTGGGATTGGAATGCAAAATAATCTTTGCAGTGACTTCCCTCTTTGGATGGTGATTCTGAAGTCTGGATTTTGGGCCAAAATTAGCATTTGTAAAAGTGAAATTTCTATACAAAAAGATCCCTGTCATAAAAATAATGATAAAACAAACAACAGCCCTATTGGAATAGAAAGGTTTCTACTCACTACCATGACAGAATTTCACTCTTCTGTTCCTTCATTTCTTTCTCCTTTCTCTCACCACTTACTTTTTCTCTTTTCTTTTTCCCCTTTTTTCTTTAATTTCTCTACCTCTTTTCATCCTTATCCCTTCCCATTGTTAGTTTATTTTCATTCTCCTGCTTTTCTTTGTCCTCCTCTTCCTTTTCTTCCTCTCTGGGCTTCGTCCTCCTCAGATTGTGACCACCTCAGCTGCATTAATCAGGCAGGATATTGAGCAAAGGCTTTCCAGAGTTACTTAAAAAAAAAAAAAAGTGACTTCTATTTCTCATGGAGCTTAACATTTGAGAACATACGTTTGTGAACATGAAGGTGCATAGGACCAACTTAGGAGTCTTAGGCCAAATCTATGGGCTTCTGTTGAAATTGTTATTCCTCAATGAGCCTGTGGGTATCAATCATGGGGTGGTGACTACAAAGCAGTGACCTCCTCTGGGACCTCCAACTCATTTCTCAGAGGGCACTGAGAATCTACAACCACCACAACTTTGTGCAACTTTCAACCTCACACAAATCTGAACTGATGACCTGAGGGTGAGGGGCTGTGTATAACTTGATTACATTTTTTAAAAATTCCATTTTTCTCATGAAAAGACACCTTCAGAACACAATGTCAGTTTATCTCTGCAATTTTAGACATCAAATAGCTTATTTTTTAGTTCTCTCTGGGTCAAAGAATGTTATTAAGAAGAAAAATGTAAAAAATATTGGTTTTGTAACAATTCAGTATCCAAACTGAAGGGTCTAATAAACTCACAGAAATATTCTTGCTTTGAAATTTTTTATAGTATAAAGGGAAGATAAAAATATGATTCAGGGCAAGAGTGTCCTAAAATTTACATTAAAAAATAAAACCAAGCAAATAAAATAGCCAACAAATCTTGAATGTTAATGTGCCAAAATACCTTTTTGGTGGGAATTACCATGTAGGTTCTAGATGTTATGATTTTACTCCTTGATTTCTAGGGGAGATCACTTGAGAATCCAGAGGGTAGATTTCGCACAAATAGAAAGGGAGGAAATGAGAATTACTCCTTAACTTCTCTCTTTATGCGAGAATAGGTCATCTGAGATATTTGCCCCACTTCTCAGGGCAGCAAAAGGCACTGGATCTTACTTTAGCACCTCAGGATTAGAACTTTATCCCTAGATGCTGTGAGGTTGCTTCATCAAAATAGACGTTAAGAAATTAAAACAACTGGCACCATGCAATGGAAATGAACAAGGTGTTCTTCATTTTTTCTAAGTGCATGGAAAAAAAAATCAATATTTTGTCTTCAAGTGGTACACCTATGCAGGAAAGAGGTGGAAAAACGAATTGTTCCATCTAGAATTTCAAGCAGGGAAAATGAGTTACAAGCATATCAGCAAAATACAGACAGAGGTAGACCCAGCGAAGCAGAAGGAAAATGACTAACCACCATTTCCCCTTATTCCCATAACTGATTGGATGTAAACAAAACATTCTTCCCCAAATGAGAGGCAGAAGTCTGATACTGAGCAGTGGCTACTTCTCAAGATATCTTTGTCAGCAAGATGGGTTCAAGTTATGATTTCACCATTTCTGTGATTGACATTGTTACGGTTCTTAGAGCAGTTGCCATGGAAACAGAAGGGCCTTGCATGTATTTGAAGTAATTCACCTGACCTAGTGCTCAAAACGAGGGAGAGCTGAGCACTAGTGTTTCTCCCAAGTATTCCCCATGATCTGGCCAATGCAGGCTGCAGTCTTGGCTCGGATCTGAAGAGGCTGTCAAGTAGTGCACGTGAGGAAGGATGAGAAAAATGGCAAATTTCTGCATCTGCTTAGACAAATTGTAGCTTGAGATTTCCTCTAGGGAGTCATGATGCTGTGTCAGTAGCCTCTGGTGCTTTCTCCTTCCTAAATATGGACTTGATTTCTGCCCTTTCACTTCTGATATCTGCTGGGGAGGCCTACAGGAAGGATGCTTCAGTCAATTTGTAGCAGGACATTTGTGTCACCTCTCGGCCAGAGGAAAATGGGGAAAGAGATTTGAGATTGAGAGAGACATTGAGCAAGCTAAAGGTGGTTCTCTGCCTTGGGGCGGATGCGTCACATTCTACCAGAAATGGTGTCTGGCTTATTTTAAAGATGAGCCTGTGGCTCCCCATCCCTTTTAGAGCAGAGGGCAAAATTCAGGCAGTCTGACTCTCACACCATCTTAGATTCTCTTCAACGGTGACATTGATCAGATCCGTCTAAGAACCAAACACTCTCCACATTCTGTCTGCCCCTTTCACTAATACATTTCTCTGGATTGTCTCATGTGTCATTTCTACTTCAGGATGTTCCCATTTCGTGAGACTGAGAAGGAGTGCTGGCAATTTTTTCACTCTCCTTGCAGCTTTGGATGATTTTTCTACCAACGCTTCTCAATCTTTTTGAGAACTCAAGGTTTCCACTTTTGTGGAAACTCAGAGTTGCCACTTGGGCCATTTCTTTCCTATCCTCATTGCTATCACTAACTGACCTGTTACTTCTTCTACTCTCCTCAGTGACTTTAGCACTTTGCTTGGCGTTTTACTTCCCGATTTCCTTCTACCTGATACACAAGGAATTTAACTTTGTCATAGTAACTCTTCTCCTACATTAGTCCTCTCCCTTTCTTGGTTTTCTCAACTCTGGTCACTCCTATCTGCCCTCTAACCATGGTCACTAGGGTAGTAATAACTGCATTTTGATTTCACCTTTGCCCAAGACTGAGATTCTTCATTTACTACCACAGCTTCCCATCCTCTCACCGTCAATCAGCCTCCTGTGGATCCTTACAATGGCTTCAGTCTTGGGAACCACTCTGTTCTCTTTTGGACCTTTCTTGGCCTCTCAGGCATTCTTACCTAGCTAGATCACTATGGTTAATTAGTTCAGCTTTTTTCTCAACAGCAGTGTGGGCTTTCTTAGACCCTACACACTTAATTAGGTACAATATCACTTCATTCATTCTTCTGTTCCTCAAATATTGACTGAACAGCTGGCATTGTCATAGGTACTAGGGATATGGGCCACTTCTCTGCCCTCCTGGAAATAGTGGATGAATCAGTTCTCTGCCTTATGAAATAGTAGGTGAACAGTAAGTATGACACACAGTAAACATGAAACAAAATGTTTGATGTGTGAGCATAGTAAGTAAACATGAAACACTGAGGTACAAATTAAAATGTTCGAGGGAAGTAAGTCATTATTGAACACTTAAAGGACCAGGCACTGTAATTTTCTTATGCTTGTTGATTCATTTGATTGTCACAATCAGCCTCTGAATAACTATTACGTATTATTCCCACATAGTGGAGAACAATTAAGTTACTTGCTTGGGGTCATACAAGTGATGAAGCAGAGATTTGAAATTAGGCAGTTTCCTTGGTCTACCATCTTAACTGTCAGATCCCTGCTTTAGAGTAGTGATGGGTATTTCCTTGGACAAGCTGATCATTGAGGACTTTTTTTTGAAAAGAAGACATTTAGCATGAGGCTTCAGGAAAGAGAAGGAACCCTCCACACAGACAGAAATAAATGAAAGGGCCAGGAAAGAGCGTTTAGGTGAGAGCAAGTAGCATTCAGAATGACCTGAGTAATAAGGAGCATGGTTTATTTGAAAAATGGAGAAGATCAAAATTACTGGACCACAAAAAGGGGGAGAGAATGACATAAAATTGAGCTAGACAGGAGAGCTAGGACAGAGGATCTGAGAGTGCTTGGCAGAAAAGGGATTTTTATTGTATTCATGGAGCCATGGGGGAGCTGGAATCAATTCTCACTTATGCAATCCCTCTCTGGCAGCTGCATGGAGAATAGAGGAAGTAGGTAAACAGCTGGAAAGCTCTTGGAGGGATCTAGGCTAGGGATCATTGTGGCTTGGAATTCAGCGGTGGCACTGGAAATGGAGATGTGGCTTTATTATAGATACACTTTGGAGGCAGGATCAACAGGACTAGGTGGTGGGTGGACATTGGGAGTGAGACAAGGGGCAAAAGCAAGGATCTGTACTGAGCAGACAAGACCATAAGGAAACAGCTGTCAGTAGTATTTCCTTCACCTTCTGAAGGTGCATCTTTTTCTCGTTTTTTACCGTATCAGGGGAAGTTTTCTCACTCCATTTCCGTATAACATCTTCAATTACCAGTTTTAAGCCACTCTTCCAATGGCGTTGCTAGATCTCTCTTTTTTTTTTTAACTTGTTTTATTTTTTATTTTTTAAAATTTACATCCAAATTAATTAGCATATAGTGCAACAATGATTTCAGGAGTAGATTCCTTAGTGCCCCTTACCCATTTAGCCCATCCCCCCTCCCACAACCCCTCCAGTAACTCTCTGTTTATTCTCCATATTTATGAATCTCTTCTGTTTTGTCCCCCTCCCTGTTTTTATATTATTTTTGTTTCCCTTCCCTTATGTTCATCTGTTTTGTCTCTTAAAGTCCTCATATGAGTGAAGTCATAGGATTTTTGTCTTTCTCTAATTTTACTTAGCATAATACCCTCCAGTTCCATCCACGTAATTGCAAATGGCAAAATTTCATTGTTTTTGATTGCTGAGTAATACTCCATTGTGTATATATACCACATCTTTATCCATTCATCCATCGATGGCCATTTGGGCTCTTTCCATACTTTGGCTATTGTTGGTAGTGCTGCTATAAACATAGGGGTGCAGGTGTCCCTTGGAAACAGCACACCTGTATTCCTTGGATAAATGCCTAGTGGCACAATTGCTGGGTTGTAGGATAGTTCTAGTTTTAGTTTTTTGAGGAAGCTCCATACTGTTTTCCAGAGTGGCTGCACCAGCTTGCATTCCCATGGCATTCGTAGATCTCTTAGCCTCATTTTGTCATGTGTCTTTAACTCCCATTCCCTGCACCGCCCCCCCCCCCGCCCCCTGAATCCTCCTTAGCATATACAACCAATTTGAGCATTATCTACTCTGAGTTAAAAACCCTTCTCTCAATGTCAATTATCTTTTTAAAATTTAAATTTTAGTTAATATACAGTGCAATATTGGTTTCAGAAGTAGAATTCAGTGATTCATCACTTACATACAACAACACCCAGTGCTCATCACAAGTACCCTCCTTAATACTCATCACCCATCTAGCCCATCTCAGTGATCTTTTGAGTTGCTCCCTCAGTTCCCTATCTTTCTTTGAGAGCAAGTTGTTTTAGTAAGTAGTCTATTTTTCAGGGCTTCCCAGAATAGATGTTCTCACCACGATGTCATATGAGCAAAGAGTGATATTGGGCCATGTTGGGTGTTTTCCAGGCATGTGATTTAGCCAACAGTCCTGAACATTTTGCCTCACATAGTTCTTGTTTCCTTGAATTCCCATTATCTTTGTTGGCAGAGATTTAGTAAAGGGCAAAAATTACCTGATGCAGATACATTGGGAAGGAACTAATGCTTATTTCCTTGGAGTTTCCTCTCTGGGAATCTCCTACAGTCTTGGGCTTCCAAAGTTCATTAAGCAGAGTATTTCCCTTATTTGCTTCTCCTTTTCACCCCTCACAAAGTCCATGGAAAATTGGGTAATGGTTTTCCATTTAGATAATAAATTATGGTGTAGCCTCTTCTGATACGGCAAAAATATGGCCTTTATAAACATATGGCCAAATACTTGGGATCGTTTTTAAATACTCAGTGTTAGGTAGTTATCCAAATAACACCTAACAGTTGGTGAATGATTGATTTAAATTCAAGTTAATTAACATACAGTGTAGTGATGGCTTCAGGAGTAGAACCCAGTGATTGATGTCTTACATATGACAGATACTCAAGTGCTCATCCCCAAAAGTGCCTTCATTAATGCTCATCACCTGTCCCCCTACCCACTGGTTCTCCAGCAACTCTCAATTCTCTGTATTTAAGAGTCTCTTATGATTTGCCTCCCTGTTTTTATTTTTCCTTCTCTTCCCCTATGTTCATCCATTGTATTTCTCAAATTCTTCATGAGTTAAGTCATATGATACCTGTCTTTCTCTGACTGATTTATTTGGCTTAGCATAATAACCTCTAGTTCATCCACATTGTTTCAAATGGCAAGATTTCATTCTTTGCGTTGCTGAGTAGTATTCCATTGTATGTACGTACACTACATCTTCTTCATCGATTCATCAGTTGATGGACATTTGGGCTCTTTCCATAATTTGGTTTTGTTGATAAGGCTGCTATAAACATTGGGGTGCATGTGCCCCTTCAAATCAACATTTTTGTATGCTTTGGATAAATACCTAGTAATGCATTTGCTGGGTTGTAGGGTTGTTTTTTTTTTTTAATTTTTTGAGGAACCTGCATACTATTTTCCAGAGTGGCTGCACCAGTTTGCATTCCCACCGACAGTGCAAAAGGGTTCCCTTTTCTCCTCATCCTTGCCAACATTTGTTGTTTTGTGAGTCATTGATTTTAGCCATTCTGACAGATGTGAGGTGGTGTAAGCACATTGTTTATCCAAGGTGGATAGTTCCATGATTATTCCTCATGGTATATTTGTTCTGATGAGCAACAAGGCTAGCTGTAGAATTAAACGGGACCAAAGAGGAAGATAGAAGATTGGCTTTGGAGACCCGGGAAGGGCCATTGACAGGAACCCAAGTTTAATCGAATAGCTGGGAGGGAATGTTAGGGAGGCTAATTTAATATGCAGCTTTATTAGCCTTGGCTCCTGCTAGTTTTTGGTATGTTTTCCTCGTTTGGTTATATATACTGCCCAGTTATCTTCAAACACTGAGCTTCTGTATCCTGGTTGTACATTAACCTTCCCGATCCTCCCTTCTCTGGCTTGCAAACTGCTTATTCTACAAAATCTGTTTCCAGTGCCACCTTTTCTATGAGGCATCCATCAATGTCCTAGGTATACTGTAGGGTTTGAAGTGTGGTCTTGGGGCTACCATGCTTGATTCAAATTATGGGTCTGATCTTGTTAGATGTGACCTTTGACAAGAGATTTGACCTCCCTATGCCTCAGTTTCCTGACATGCAAAATGGAAATAATTATAGTAACTATTTCATTGTCTTATTGTGATGCTTATTGAGTTGGCACATGTAGAGTATTTAGAATATTGTTTGGTGGATAGTAAATAGTCAATAAACGTAAGTATTTCCCTGGGTAGAACTACTTGCTCCTTCTTCTGAACTCTCATACTTCATTCTTCTATGGTCATGACTATCACAGTGTACTGATTATTTGTTCATATGCCTGTAGGCTGTGGGTTTATAAAAAGAAGCCAGAAACGACAACATTGTTCCTTTAATCTCTTACAGTGTTTCATGTGATATGTGGTCTGTAGTGTAATTTCAATAAATGTTTATTGAATTAATGAATTGCGGGAAATTTTATGGTTAACTTAATATTGGATTAATAGGGGACCCAAGGTGAAGTTATTTAGAATAAAATCAGCTATGGCAGTTAACCCAGTTGCATAGTCATTTGAAATTCTGTAATTTTAATCTTTGACTATATTATGATCAAATCTCTATATGTACTAAGGTGAAAGATATAAGGAATTAGACTTAGTACGATCTATGTGCTCTATGCATCACAATTACTGTCCGCTGTTATTATTACCATTATACGGTTGAACAAATTGATTCAGAGTAGTAATTTATTTAAGGTCATAAAACTAATGAGTAGCAGATCTATGTTTCTAATCCATAGAGCCAAACTGTAGACTGAAGTACAGTTGAATCTTGAACAACACTGAGGTTAGGGGCACAGACTCCCCACGCCGCAGGGGGAAATCTGCATATAACTTTTGACTCTCCTAAAACTTAACTACTAATAGTCTACTGTTGACCAGAAGCCTTATCAATAACATAAGGAGTCAATTAAAACATACTTTGTATGTTATATGTATATTATATACTATATTCTTACAATACAATAAGCTACAGAAATGTTAAGAAAATCATAAGGATGAGAAAGTACATTTATAGTACTGTGCTGTACGTGTATTTATACTGTATTTATTGAAAATAAATGTTAAAAGTACATACTGTATTTTTTGAAAAAAATCGGTTTGTAAGTGGACCTGCTCATTCCAAACAAACCCGTGTTGTTCAAGGGTCAACTGCATCTACTCTTTTTACTTTTCTATATTATCTCTTTCCATTGTTGGTAACCTGCACCATCATCTTTACCTCCAAACCCATCAAATATTTTATAATTTAGCCATCAGTGCCCTCAGGTCATTGAGACTTATGCATTACTTGTTACTGGTATCTTTCTTCCACAGAAAGAAAACCATTGTATCTGTTTTGTCAGTCATTGGTGGTCTAAAAATAGTTTTGTGACCAGATAAAGGAATTCTGGGTATGAGCAGGGAGTTCAGGTATCACTTCAGCTTGATAAAAATATCAGACTTTAACTGTCAGCTCTCTTAAGCTTCACACTCCTCTTTAGCATGGTATAACCTCAGCCACAAAAGCGAGCTCTCCCTGAAGGCATTCCTAGTCATGGAGGAAACAAGAGGCCTTTTCCTACTAGTTTCTCTAGTACTACCATCAGGTTCAGATTGGACTCTCTTCAGAGCAGTCCCCATTCTCCTGAGTGGTGAAACTCTCTTGGTTTCCCATATAGTGAAATCCTCATTATTGAACCTTTCTCTTTCCTGCACTTCTTGCCTAAACAATTTCCCAACCGTGACTGTCTTGTGCTCCCAAGTTTTAACTTTTAAGTGGGTTACCTAATACATCTGCATTTTGATTGTTTCTGAGGTCTTTCAAACTGGAAAAAAGTTATTCGGTCTCTGAGACTTCCTTTCTCTAAACTAGGATTCCATTGCACACTGTATTCCATCTGCACGGCAGAATAGTTCAACTATTCAGGCTGTCCAAGCTTTGTTTCTACCAATGATGAATTTGGCTCCTCCATTCTCAGTTTTTACATCTTTGAGAACTTAGTCAATTGGAAACAGATCAGATCACCCACCATTGGAGGAGATTTGTGTTTTCTTTTTAGTCAGGATACTTTGATGTGTGAAAAACATTATACAGCGTTTAATACCAAAAACTTGAGGGTAAATTTCCACTCTTACAAAGGTGTATCTGTTTCAAAAGATCTGGTAGGTTAAATAGATTACCTACACATAGAAAACAAATATGTGCTATCTCAGGAGCAAACAGTAACCTAGAATTAAGTGATGGACTTTTGTGCAGAGTTCCCTCCCTGTCCTCACCATTTTTGGAATGATGGTGGATTTTTAGTTGATGAAATCAGTTTAGAATTCTACCATAGGCATGTCTTTTTCACTAATTCTTCCAGAGATTCTGTTGTAATGTTAAGCAAATAAGTCATTCCTTTATGCTCTAGCTTTTCTATCAGTGGCAAATGGCAATGGACTCCCAATTTATCTTCTTTTTAAAATTAATTAATTACTTTAATTGACTTTTTATTCAAGAATAAATAACATACAGCGTTATATTATTTTCACGTGTACAATATAATGATTTAACAATCCTTTACATTTCTCAGTGCTTATCAAGTGTACTCCTAACCCCCTTTATTTAATCCATCCCCCACTCACCTCCCCTCTGGCAACCACCAGTTGTCAATATTTCAATCCCTGATTTTTTTTCTCTCTTTTGTTTGTTCATTTTGTTTCTTAAATTTCACATATGAGTGAAATAATTTGGTATTTGTCTTTCCCTGACTTATTTCACTTAACATTATATCTTGTAGGTCCATCCATGTTGTTGCAAATGGCAAGATTTCATTCTTTTTTTTATGGACAAGTAATATTCCAGTGTGTGTGTGTGTGTGTGTGTGTATGTGTGTGCGTGCGCCTGTGTGTATACACATACCATATCCTTTTTATCCATTCATCTATCGATGGACACTTCGATTTTACACGCTGAAGGAAACCATCAACAAAACAAAAAGGCAACCTATTGAATGGAAGAAGATATTTGTAAATGACATATTCGATTAGGGGGTTGATATCCCAAAGTATATATATGAAAAATTATACAACTCAACACACCAAAAAACCACCAAATAATCCAATTAAAAAATGGGCGGAGGACCTGAATAAATTTTTTTCCAAAGAAGAAATACAAATGGCCAACAGACACATGAAAAGATACTCAACACTAATCATTAGGGAAGTGCAAATCAAAACCATAATGAGGTATTGCTTTACATCTGTCAGAATAGTTAAAAGAAAAACACAAGAAATAGCAAGTATTGGTGAGGATGTGGAGAAAAAGGAAATGAAACCTTGTGAACTGTTGGTGGGAATGCAAACTTGTGTAGCCACTGTGGAAAACAGTATCAAGCTTCTCCAATTTATCTTCTTGGTTTCGCCTTTAACTTCCTCTTAAAAACAACAACCAGAGTTACTCTGTTAAAGTGGAGGTTAGAAACTCACTCCTCTGCACAGAACCCTCCAGTGACTTCCCACTCCTTATCAATAAAAGCCAAACTCCTTATGAGGTCATCCTCATCCATGATCTGGCCCCGTGTCTGACCTTACTTCCTCTGAACTTTTTTCTTTGATCCCTCTACTCCAGGCAGACTTGGTGTTTTGCAAGTCCTTGGACTTAACAGGAAGTCTCTTGCCTTAGGGAGTTTATAGGCCCCTCCTGGATCTCTCTCCAATATCCTTTGGCTCAATTCCTTTCAGATCTTTACATCTGTGAGAGGTTCCCTAATCTCCCTATTGGAAAGCCACAAAACTCAACTTTGCCGATCCTTTTCTACCTTGTTTTTGCTCCATCATAGTATTTTTTGTGCTCATTTAAATATTTTGTCTGTCTTTACTGAAAAATAAGCTTGAACAGAAACCTTATCATTTGTTCATTGCTTTTATTCATAGCTTCTAGGACAGCATCTGACAAATGGTAGGTATTCAATAAATATTTGTTAAATGAGTGGGTGGCAAAGCCTATGATTTTGGGATTCTTTCCATTGATTTCCCTCAAGTTCTCTGATAAGGCTGTATGTAAGGGCATGGCTCTGGCTTTTTTCTGTCCTTGAGGAGACTGCCAGCAATTTGAATCTGTCTACAAAGATCTGGGAAATACTCAGATCTGGACCCTGGAGAGTTCTCTGGGGTGGACTCTTGTTCTTTAAATTCCTTTTTTCTTATATCTCACATGTAAATAAAACTCCCACCCAGTGATCTCATTTACTCTTCACATTAACCCTGTGAGACAGATTTGAAAAAAAAGAAAGAAAGAAAAAGAAAAATTAGCACTAATTGAGCATCACTTGGTGCCTCCAATAGAGCCAGGAAATTTCACAATAGTTATTTTGCATCAATCCTAGGATGGAGCTATCTTTATCCCTATTTTACAGATGTGGATCAGGATGTGGTAACCTGCTTCACTCATCCCTAATTGTTTTGCTCATCTTCCTTGCTCCCAAAGCGTCTTTGTTTGGGCTTAGTTTCATTTAAGTCTTATCGTAATTTTGCTTCTTCTCTAAAGCCTTTTTGGCTTTGGTAAGAACAAGTTGTAGGTTCTTCATTTTGGTTACTATTTGTCCTTGAGCATGAACCCAGGGACCACAGCAGACAGACACAATTTAATGAACTGCAAACAATAAATGAACTGCTTAGGGTTTTTAACTCATTGGAAGAAATTTATCCCATTAATTTAGGGCACTATAGGCTACAGAAATGAGATTGTCTTCAACATTTGGCTTGGCATCTTGACAATGAGCACTGGGGGGTTTATTTGGGGAGAACATTGAAGGTCCTTCATCCTGTGAAAGGAAGATTTAAACTCTTTCAAGGCAGCATCTGAGTTTGTTTTCTGAAAAGAGAAGGTTGATTGGGAGGAAACAGATCTGTCCTTAGCAAAAGTGCACACAACTTAAAAAATAAAACATCTAGTTCAGCCAAGTTTTCTCTGTTGGCAGAATTCAAGACATATCCTCATCTTATAATCAGTCCAGTCCTGGGAGAATTTCTCAAAGTAAAAAAAAAAAAAAGTCCCCAAATTATCTGAATAGTGAAGCTTGAAAAGCAGCCAAAGAGAATTGCATCTTTTCTATTACTACCACATGTGCTTCCCTGGATACCCCATTTCACAAAGAGCTGAACAATGGTATACTGTCACATCATCCCATTGGCATGATGGTGTCCCGCATCATCCCATTGGCATGATGATGTTCTAGAGCAGAAAGCCACAAGCTCCTGGTTTTCCTTGTGCTGGGTTGCCATCCTTACTTCCTACTTCATTCTCAGCTCATGTGCTTTGAATTTAACTTTTTTCCTTATGTAGGCTACATGTGTTGCATTTGCACATAATGAAGGATTTTATTTTTTATCTGAGTAATCTTGCTATAGTACTTTCAGGATACTGCAAAACAAATAAAATGATTTACCACCCAAAATAACATTTTTAGAAAGTGTTCAAGTATAAGCATATCTGGAAGAAACTTTTATGGGGAGCCAAAGCTGACTACTGGATATGCAAAAATATTTGAATTGGTCTTGAAAAATGGGGAAGGCACGGGGCTTGATGCAACATATTTAGTGACTTATTTGTCATCTTATTTTGGTCATGATTGCTATGATTATGGATTCTCTGTTTACTCAAAGAAGAAAAAGAAAAAGAAAGAATAGCAAAAGCAAAAGAAGGAAATGCTATCTGATTTAGATCCAGAAATGTCTGGATTGAAAATGTCATGCCTTGCCTTCTATTTGCTGTGTGGTCTTCAGTATGCTATTTAACCTCTCTGAGTCTCATTTGCCTTATCTGCAGATATAGGAGTGACAATCTCTTCCTTAGAGTTTTACAGGGAATAAATGATATCTATGTAACCATGATATGCATAATATATTTCTCCCCTTCCTGAAAAATTCTGCCCTACTTTGATGGCTTATTGGCCCTCCAAGTGTAACTGGTTGGGTTTTCACCTCCATTCCCATTTTATAATTAAGTTAGATCATTCTTTCTCCTGGAAGACATGCTTTCAGCTATGATTTCTGGAGTGGATATACTACAGGTTAAATCCCGAGGGGATCCCAGCACCAAATGTTACATAATAGTCCACTGTTATATGTTGAAACTAATATTTACATAGCACTCTAGCATTTAAGAAACACTTTCAAATATGCTCTCCTGTTTAATTCTTAAAATTATTTTGTGAGCTAGTTATTAGTATCTGTTGTCACTCCATTTTCCAGGTGAGGAAATTAGGGCTCTGAAATGTTTAGGGATTCAGCCATGGTCACATAGCTGGAGACAGAGTAAGCATGGTTTCCCCCAGTGCACCTAACAGTAACAAATAGTCCTTTCCAGGTACTGACCCTACCTCTCTTTTCTGTGTCCCCTACCTGCTTGCTGCCACTGTTCCCTGGTCCCTTTGTATTTCTGGGATCCTTTGTGGGGTCCTACATAGGTCCTCACAAATCTCTTAGCTACTGTTTGGTGTTGTCCATTTTCCTCCTCTCCAGGTTTCATTTATTTTGGTGAAGTTTGGGGTTTGCCACCTGAAAAGATGCATTGTTAAGGTGCCTCTCTGTTGCCATGGCTCCTGGTGCCTGCCACTAAAGGAGCTTATATTGAGGGCCCAGGCTCATTATGCTCCCAGAGTTACCAGTGTTTCTGGTCACTACTGACACTGCCTAAGCATAGTGACCCTGCTGTCTGGTATCTTTGTGGTAAGGCCACCCAAGTAGGGGGAAACTCCTTATTTTGTGCAAACTCCATTCATCAAGCCCTAAGGCAGTACTACCTTCCCCCTTCCCCAGTGGCTTACAAAGTTTAGTGAAAACAGTTTTAATAGCCCTCTTGAAAGTTGCAGTGAGACCTTATATCAGTTGAGGTTCTCCAGAGAGTCAGAACTAATAGGATGGATGGATAGATGGAAAGGAAGGAAGGAAGGAGGAAAGATAGATAGATTGATTATGAGAGACTGGCTTATGTGATTATGGAGGCTAAGAAGTCTCACCATATGCCATCTACAAGCTGGAGACCCAGGAAAATAAGTAGTCTAGTTCCAGTCTCAAACCCAAAGGACTAGGGACCAAGGGATCCAATGTTATAAATCCCAGCCCCAGTCATAATGTCCAAGAGCCAAGAGCTCTGATGTCTGAGGGAAGATGAAATGTTCCAACTCTAGCAAAGTGAGTGAATTTTCCCTTCCTCTGTCTTTTTGTTCTATTTGGGTTCTCAACATACCGAATGTTGCCCACCTGCACTGGTGAGGGTGATCTTCTTTGCTCAGTCTATGGATTCAAATCTTTTCTGGAGACACCCTCACAGATGCATCTAGAAATAATGTTTTAGCAGCTATCTGGGCATCCCTTAGCCCAGTGAAATGTATACATACAATTAACCATCACAGACATTATTGAAGAAAAGATACATTCAAGGGACAGATAGCATGCTGACCTTGGAATCACTCTCTGACTTCAACCACTGATCATTAACCAATGTGCCTGAGGGACTATTTCTCATCTCTTATTAATTTTTTCCCCCTCTGAATCTCTTAGTTCTTAAAGCAAATAAGTTACCTTCTGGTTGTCCCTACTTCAAACACAGCTGATTCTTTCTGTGACCGTAGCTTAGGCCAATATAGGGACCTCTGTCATCCATGTATTATGTTAGTGGTCCTCTGGCTTTTGAGTTTCAAAGATCTGCAATAGTTGAGAAACCATTTGCAGAAGTAACATTGAATTGCCTACTGTTTATTTTGCCAACTGAGGAAAACAACCAAACAGCAAAACAAAAACAATAGCCATTTATTGAAACCTTACAGAAAGAGCCGGACCTTTGCTAGCTCTTTGGTTTAATAACACAACGATGATTTTAACACTAGGAAAGTAGGAAAAGTATAATATCCAAATAAAGGGTAGTCACGTTAATTGAATAAATAGCTTCATCAAAAACCCGTGCATCATTCTCCCATTTTGCTACAGACTGAAATATTTTTCACACTCTGGCATCTTGGAGCTATTATATTGCTTCATTTGGCATTCACAGCAACACTGTGAGGTAAGTGTTATTATCGTCCCCATTTCACAATTGTAGAAATTCAGGACCAGAGAAGTTGGGCATCATGCCAAAAGTCACAGAGATAATAGGAGAGTAGCTAGGTCTTAAATATAAGCCCTTTGCTGCCTAATGTGTCTTTGCTTGGCTGACTAAGCAACTGAAGATGATGGGGATATTCACCTGGAATTAAGTCTGCTCATATATTGAGAATATTTTCAGTATTTAAAACAGATCATTGTTTATACTTTTCTCCAGCATGTTAGTTGGCCATGTGATATTTATTAATAAACATACATACATATCTATAAAATTTATCACTCTGAATAATTGGCATTGTAATTTGTGTGCAAATTCTTTGGTCTCTATAGTCCCTGAAAAAAATCTATAGAAAAAAGTAGGGGATTGTTATTATAATTCTAAGTTTTCCAAAGGTCCAGCTCTTACTTTTTGTATGCTTACCAAAAAATGGGCACTCATGAAATATTTCTAGATTGATTTCATTTTGCTTACCTTTTCCTTTTCCTCTCTACCTAATTCTTCCTGCATGTTTCTCTTCCCTTGACTTTTTCCTGTATTTTTCTTCATTGAGATTTTTACTGTCTGGGTGCTGGAAACATCTTCAGGTAATAAGTTCTTGATTAATTAGCCTCTAGATTTCGTTGTATTGGGATGGCTCCTTTTGTCCAGATTAATCTTCAGTTTACATCAACCATAAACATGTACAACTGGTTTTATTTTTGGTGGGGGTGGACTGGAGGGATGGTTTTCCAGTGAAGTGTATCAGTTAAGGGCAATGGAGTGAAGATGTGAAGAGACAGAACATTGGAGAGGGCGGCACCGACAAAGTAATGCAAGATTTTGATGGTCATGCTAATTAGTTTGCATTTACTCAGCCTCCAATGTCTGGACATCTTCTTTTGGTTTGACCCTCACGCCCTTCTTGTTTTATTTTGTTGTTTTTTTTTGAGAATTCTGCTGGCTTGCTTATACTTCAGTCCCTGGAACCTAACTTTATTATCTGTCCTGTTTCCCAGTATTCTTCCCAGGGTCTGCCCTGCAAAAAGAGACAGGATAATAGGGGTTTAGACTAATGGAAACTTTTAAAATATCCATGGACTTATAATGTGGTCTTGAATGTTTTCATGAACATCAAAAAGAATGAAGAATTGGTCTTGTCTGAACTAGAGTAATAGGATATTGGAGTGTAGTCCTAGAGATGATGGGACTTCCAAAGGCAGGAAGCTTGTGTTCACCTCGATTTGTTGTGTTTAAGCCTCTTGCTTTCTGAAGGTCAAGCACCTGGGGAAAACTGAGGCAGCTCAAAGATAAATGTTGGTAAATTTGCTTCCTTCATCCCCCTATATCCCCCATCTTTTAGGAGTAACCAAATTACAAGGTATTTCATTTTGGTCCATAGCCTTCTATCTGTCTGAAATGCTTGGAGCCAAATATATTTCATACATCAGATGTTTATGATTTGTGGAAAGTAACATGGAGCATGCACTTTAGATTTTGTAATATGCCTAGAGGTTCTAGAGTGGCACCTTGTAATCATCACATTAATGTTTCTGTAGCATAATGTATGCATGTCTACACAGAGCTAGATGACCAAGATTTTAAAAAGTTTCTAGTGAGTTCAGGTCAGATTTTGCCCCCAATGAATTAAGTTCACAACAGGTTTTGAGGCTAGATGAATGATGTGAAGGTGTTTAGATTTCAGAGCTTTTGAATTTCAGAATTGCGAATTAAAGAGTGTGGATCTGTAGCATATCAATTTGTTAGGCATGATGGAACAAATTACTCACTATAGTGATTAAAAAACTGTAGAAGATTCTTAACCAGGAGTGTGCATTTCTGGTTGGAGAGCAGACCATGTGGGAGTGGACCAGGAAAAGATACTTTTAACAAGCTGCCTAGATGACTCTGATTCACATCAAAATTTAAGAATCTCTGCTCAAGAAGAAATTTTGTGTTTTTTTTTTTAATTTTTTTTTCAACGTTTTTTATTTATTTTTGGGACAGAGAGAGACAGAGCACGAACGGGGGAGGGGCAGAGAGAGAGGGAGACACAGAATCGGAAACAGGCTCCAGGCTCCGAGCCATCAGCCCAGAGCCTGACGCGGGGCTCGAACTCACGGACCGCGAGATCGTGACCTGGCTGAAGTCGGACGCTTAACCAACTGCGCCACCCAGGCGCCCCTCAAGAAGAAATTTTGAAGGGAGATTGTGAAATCTTCTTCCCTATACATTTAAGAAAGTGTTGATTTTCTTTAGATCTCTGTGAACTGATAAATGTATTGACTTTGCATCCAACAGGCTCCTGCTAGAGCTAAGATGCGGATTCAGGTAGTTTAGCTTTTTGAGTTTCCCTGTCCCTCTAGAGATAAGACTGTCCTGCCCAAAGACCAGTGGGTAATATGCATGTTGAGTGTGCTAAGGCTATGACTCTGTAGTTCCTATCTCAGGTTCCCTAGTCACTCAAGTGCTTTGATATAGATTCTCCTGCATGACCAGCCCTCTGTTAGACACTGTGGAAAGAATGGTGGATTGCTATTCTCAAAGAGCTCACTGTTACCTTAAAGAAAAAAACACCTGCACATGTTAATGTTAATTAATGCCCGTGTTTTTAGTTTGGTCACAGTTCAACTTACTACTGTTACCACCCCAGAATGGCGTTGATGCATGTTCTTTTAAAACTTTTAATTAACATTTACTTTTTGACTTTGGGGGCAATAATAAACTCATATGGCAGAGATACTGGAGAGAGGGGAACCTATTAGGAAAGAGTATGGGAGAGACATTTTGCAGTGAATCAAGGTATGAATATGATTACACTATTTTTATAAACAAGGGATTAATTGGGAGTGGAGTGAAAGAACAAGGACTTTGGCATCAAACCAGCCCTGACTTTGAATTTTAGTTCTGCCTCTATCAGCTTTATGACGGGGGCATATTAACTAAATTTCTGCATCTCAGTTGCCCATATATGATATAGACACAATTAACATGTACTTCATGGGGTTGCTGTATGGATTTAGTCAGCTTCTCTCTGTGGATTTACCTGGAATAGTGAACATTGGTTTCTTCATTCTCTTTGCCCCAGAACACTTGGGTCCTTTGTGTTTTCTGCACCTATTTCTCTGCCTTGTGCCATTCATCTTTTGTTTATTGGCCTTTCACACTGGATTGTGAGCTCCTGAAGAACATGGACTTCATCTTTCTGTGAAGGAAGTGGGCAGTGAGCAGTGGTACGGTGGTTAAGTGTTTAACAGCCAGCTTGCCAATAAAAATGTATGTGTGTGTTGTGTTTATTATAAATGTTACTAACATAAAGATTTGTGTATAGCACAAATTTACAAATCAGAAAGTATACGGTACCCTTTGTTGTCAATTTATATAGGCAATTGATTCTTTAAGAATGCTTTCCTGAGTGGGGATCAGAGGTTGACCTGTGAATCAAATCTGACCCACCACCTACTTCTGAAAATAACATTTTACTGAGGCATAGCCGCACCCAATGACTACCATTGCACTACCGTGGCAGAATTGAGTAACTGTAACAGAGTGTGAAGCTCACAAATCCTAGTATATTTACTATCAGACCCTTTTGAATCTCTGCATCTTCTCCCCTTCTCCTCTTCCTCCCCTTCTTTTTTTCCCTCCTCTTCCTCTTTCTTGTTCTTTTATGATGAGACCTTTATAACCTTTAAAAATGTAAAGATCACTTTTAGCTTGTGGGCAATACAAAAGTAAGGACTGGATTTGTCTGTTGAGCCACCGATCACTGAGGCCTGGTCTGGACAATCAGTAGAACAATAAATCAAGCTCTGATTTGTAGCATTGCCAATTTCTGTGCTATAAATACTCCCACCATGGCCGATTTCAAGCTATCAGTGTGGTATCACTGAACATGGAGTAGATGCACAATAGTATTTCAACCATACAGAGTGAATAGATGTAAATAATGGCAAGAGTATAGATAATAGTAAAATTATCAGCACAGCAAGTGCAGAAACACAAAATGTAGTAAAGTAATTAAGAATTAGGGATGAGTTTTGAATATTTATTACCCTTGTTTCTAATATAACTTAATGATAATTTTATATAATTTAATTTCTAATAATAGCATGATTAACAACTGGCTTGCAAAATTCCTGAAAATTAAGTTGTCAGCTTTTGCAAATTGATAAAACTGGTTCCATCACATTCCTGGGCCATTGGGTTGGTTCCTGTTTGAGGTTTGGGTCTTGGTAAGTATAGGAGGAGAGAGGCAGCCATCGAGCTTTGCACCTCATTTCTTTGTCCCACAGCTTTTGTCTAGATAAATTCTACTGAGAGTAATTCAGAATCTGATCCAAGTTAGACTTTCTCTCTGCAAAGGTATAAACTGAACTCTCAGAGGTGAGGATGGGAGTAAAACCTGGTGAAGGAACCATATAGGGGTTCAAGTTACTAAAACAGTGCCCTATACCATTGGTCACTCTAGTTAGTCCTGCCAACTGTAGTGATCATCCTTATGACCCTGTTCTTATGAATAGGCTTCACTTGGTTGTGTAAATAGAGCTTTTTGGGGAAGGAGATGAATTTTTATAGTTGTTTGACCTCATTTATTGTTGGGTACATATTAGTAACTGGACATTTGGCTTCTATACTTGGGAGGCTTATCCTCTTCTCTAATGGCAATGTGATGCCCTATTATTTGCAATATTACACTTTTAGGGAAGAGCAGAGGAGAGTCAAAGCCAGCTGATGTAGTCATTATCATGAACCGACAACAGGGCAAAGCCACCATCATACCAAGCCTCTCATGCCGAGTTTGCTAATGGGTGTAATTTTGTTAGTCTTGCAGGAAGGATTCTTTAGGTCATTCGCACTGTGAGAGGCAAGAAGGAAAAGCTAATTTAACAAGGTTGTCACCTTCTTGAAAGCATATTCAAAGGCTTGCTAGCTGAAGAAATTCGAATAAAAGGGAGGGGTCAGTGCCGAAAGCTTTCTCTTCTCCCCGTTTTACTTTTCTTCATTCAACAGGGACTTCTGGAAATAAAATATGTCTAAGGAATGGAGAAAGAAAGGAAAAAAGAGAAAAGCTACCTTTCTCTTCTTTCTTTCTTTTTCATTTTTTACTTTGAAAGCTGTACATGAAGGATCTGTGGCTTGTGTGGAGTGGGTGAGGTGCTCTGTAGCTCTCAGTGACATTACCAAGGGGAATCTGGGGCCAGAGGTGTGCAGGTGGGGCTGTCAATCAGAGACAACATCAAGGGCTCTTACAAAAACAAAAGGAGAGAAAATGGATGTTTAATCAATACAGTTGCTCTCTGCTTAACCTTTTGTGTTTTAAGCAACATTCACTGGAGCCCAGCAACAGAGTCCAATATTTAACACATAAAAGGTACTTAAAAAGGTGAAGCCTTGGAGAACAGCTAGAAAGTGAAGATGGGACTGAGGGTTAAGAAATTGGAAAGAAAAAGACTTGGAGGAGAGGGAGGTCAAATGAATGTTTAAAGACTGGGATCCATTAAGAACAGACCCAGGACCACCATAGGGACAGATGGGAGAGCCCAGTGTTAGGGTACGTGGATGTTGGGCACCTGGTGATCCTGAGCTATATTCAATTTACCTTTCCTTTCCTACTTCCTTGTGCCCAGCAACAACCTCAAGCTTTGGCTAAAAAAGAGCAAGAAACCACTCTGGTGGGTTCAGCTTATCATTTAGTGTACTATTGATTCTGATGGCATCGGGTCAGCTCTCTCTATTCACTCTGCCTAAGGGTACCTGAATCATAGTGGTGGAGAAGGCACCATCAAGTAAGTGTCAGAGGAAAGAGTCTGTCAAGAGCCTTTGGTTCATTGGCAGCACCCAAGTTAGGCCATGCAGAGTCTCCTATCTTAACTATTAGAATAGTCTCTCAACTATTAGCCTCCATATTCACTTCTGTACTCCACACTGACACCAGTCATGGTTTTGATTAAAACAATATTAATTTTGAAAGCGAGAATTATAGAAAAGTGTTAAAAAGGAACTAATAACCATCTATATCTCACCCATCACATTTTAATTTCCTTCTTCCTTTTGTCGTTCCCTTCCTTTCTTTCAACATTTGTTGAGAACCTGTTATGTGGCAGGAGCCGTTTAGGAGATGTAAAGATGAGTATGACTGACCCCTTGGCTCAGCCTGGAAGGAAAGACATACAGACAAATGATTGTAGTGTTTTCTCTCAGTATATGCACATATTTTAGTTTCATTTTTGTAATGATTTTGAGTATTCATTTAAGAAATAGATGCAAACAGTACAAAATTCAAAAGTTACAAAAGGGCATAGAGTAATAGTAGTCTTTTTCCTATCCCTGCCCTTTAGCCGCCCCAGTTTTCCATCCCAGGTACCAGTTTTGTATTTTTCTTTTCTTCTGTGTGTATAAAGTATATGTGTATACTATATGTATTCATATGTATATAAGTACACACATAAGTATAAACATATAACATACAAGTATCATGCTATATACTTCATTTAATATCTTACATATTATACTTAGTATATTTTGGAGATCATTCATCAACACATAAAAAACAACAGCTTTTTTAATTGGCTGTGTAATATTCAATTATATATATATTAAAATACATATAAAATATAGATGTTTCATATATAAAAATATATATATCAACCATATATAAATACAAAAACGTGTTTAAAAATCTGCACTTGACTATTTAGGCTCTGTGTTGTGCAGTGTTGAATTAATTGTACTCCTAAACTCATGGACGATCAATCATCAACGATGGTCCTTGCAAGGTTTTCTCTTACTTTTCACTCAGAATTGTGTTTTTAGATCTCTCCATGTTGTTTTGTGTGTATATGGTTTGTAGCTTCTAAATAATGCTTAGTATTCCATAATATGCAACGAATACATTTTACTCATTTCTTCTTGAGGTGTGAGGGACAGCTAGCTAGATTGTTTCCAATTCACCACTGTTAAGAATAACTCCGTGAAATAACTTGAACATGTTCTCATGTCAATCTGTGTGATTCTTTTTCTGAGATATGAACTCAGGACTGGGATTTCTGAGCCAAAGGATATACGTGCATTTAATTGAAGGACTGATAGCTTGCACACGAGAATGGTTGTACCTGGCCAACCTTCCTTACACCATTGTGGGAGGTGACCTGTATTACTACATTCATTCTAATATTAGCAACCTTTCTAATTTTTAATTTTTGGGTCCTTTTATTGATTAGCTTTTTAAAAACATATTAAGACTTTTAGAACGATTTAAGGTTCACAGTGAAGTGAACCTTAAATGAAGTGAAGCTACAGAACGTTCCCATATTCTCCCTGACCCCTCACATGCATAGCCTCCTCAATAACAGTATCCCCCATGAGAGTAGTATATTTGTTACAATTCATGAACCCACGATGGCACATCATAATCACCCAAAGTTTATGGTTTACCTTAAGGTTAACTATTGGTGTTATGCATTCTATGGGTTTGGACAAATGTATAATGACATAATCTTCTTGTGTGAGTTTCGGTAAATTTTATCTTTCAAGAAATTGGTCCATTTCATCTGGGTTATCAAATTAGTGGGTCTTGAGTTCATGGTATTTCTTTGTTATCCTTTTAATGCCCATGTGATCTGTAGTGATGTCCCCACTTTAATATCCCTCATTGTTTTAATATGCATTTCCATAAATACAAATGAGTTTGAGTATATTTTCATATGTTTGTTAGCCTGTTAGAATTCCTCTTCTGCATATTTCCAGTTAATATCTTTGTCCCATATTGTGGCTAGATTTCCTATTCTTTCATTATTGATTTTTGAAATTCCTTCTGTATCCTATGAATTCCAGGTACTAGTATCCTGTTTTTAGCCAATAAAAATATTTTCTTCCATCTGTCCTATGTCTGTTAACATTATTACGGGTATTCTTCATTAAATGGATGTCCACATTCTTTTTGTAATAAAATCTATAATTTTTTTCTGCCTTATGGATTAAACTTTCAGAGTTTTGTTTTCGATGTTCTTTCCTACTGTGGGTAGACAAGTATTCTACATTATTTGTATCAATCACATTGTTATATCTTTTTCATCTACATCTTTAATCCATCTGCAAATAGTGTTGTATATGGTGTAAAATTAGGTGTCTAGTTTTTAGTGTTTTTTTCATATACTAGGCTCGTTATTTCTAAATATCATCTATAATTAGGCCTTTTAATACTGCTTTGTAGCGCAACCTTTATTATATATCAGGTTACCATAAATTCATAGATCTGTTTCAGAACTGTCTACTATCTTCCACTGGTTTATTTGTTCTTGTTAGGTATTCATTTTGTTACAGAGGCTTTGTGTAGATCTTAATATCTGAAAAGCAAATTTCTACTCTTTATTTAGCTTTTTCAAACTTAGCTTAACTAATCATTGGCATTTTTTCTCTCATATAAATTTTAGAATAAATTGAGTTCGTTAAAGACCTAACTGACATACAGTTTGGAATTTAATTTTTAGGCTATTTTGGAAGAAATTGATATTTTAATATACTTAAGTAAATTCTTAGATAATTATAACTTTTCTTGCTATTTTAAATGGCATTTTATATTTGATAACATTTTCTGTTTAGCAATTACTGGGGAAGAAAAATCCTATTTATATTTATTTACCTTATATTTACTGACCTCATTGAACTCTTATATTAATAGCTTGATTATTTCCTTGTATTTTTCTTCTATGTAGATGATTACACTATTTTCAAGTATTGTTGACTTTATTTCTTTGCAGCCCTGACATCTGTTATTTTTCCCCCCTTATTTTCCTATTGTGTTGGGTATGACCTAAGATGATGGCAAGTGGTGAAAACCAATTTTTGTTTTGTTTATGTTCTTATATTTTATCTAATAAGAAAAACATAGATGATGAGTTTACAGATATGTTTCCATAGTAATGAAGTTCCCTGTAATTTCTAGTTTGCTAAGAGTTTTTGTCATAAATAGGTGAGAAACTTTGTTTTTTGCTGTATCAAAATTTTTTCTCATCTAGTCTATTAATGTGTTAAATTACCTTGGAAAAAAAAAATAAATTACCTTGAGATGTTTTTTGATACTGAACCATTTTTGCATTCTTGGGATAAGCCTTACCTGCCCCTGATATATTTTGTTTTACATATGCTATTAGGTATTGCTAGCTAATGTTTTTGCTTCTATGAAATTAATTTGGCCACTGATTTCTTTCTTTAGGAAAAATATGACATAGTGCTTAAGAGTATAGACTCTGGAAACAAACTACCTAGCTTCCACTTCTAGTTTGGCCACTTACTAGCTGTGTGATCTGAGGAAGCAGTAAACCTTTCTGGCATTATTATTATTTTTTTTCATCTAGAAAATGGGGTTAATGTTTATGATATCTAACTTATAAATGGTATTTGTAAATAATGAGTTAAAATATGGAAAACACTTAGAAAAATACCTAGCACATAGTAAGTTATATCTAAATGCTAACTATGATTATGGCAACAAATTTGTTTTGTTTGGGAATCAACATGATGCTAGTCTTATAAAATAATCTCGACATTTTTATCACGGGAACAATTTGTATAAGACTTGAATTATCAATTTCTTGAAAATTTGGTAGATCACCAATAAGGCTTTATGAGACTAGAGTTTTTTCAGTAGAGAGGTCTGTTTAACTTCCTTGTTATTTTAACTTCTTTATGTTTATTAGTCTGGCCAAGTATTCTGGTTTTTTTCTTGCACCAGTTTTGGCATTTTATGACTTTGTTTTTTGCAGGAATGTATTCATTTGTTTAGATTTCGAATTATCTAATGGATAGTTGTTCATAATATTATTTTACATTTTTACTAGTTTTTAAAAATTGTATCTATAGTTATTTATTTCTTTTTACTTTTTTATTTGGTTATTTGTATCCTCCCCTTCTTGCCTTGCTCAATCTTGCTAAAGGACTATCTTCCTAAAATTTTTCTAAGAAGCAGATTTAGTTTTGTTAAGCTCATCTTTCCCCTATTTCTTATCTATTTTATTGATTTATGCACTTACCTTTAAAAAAAAAACATTTTTTTAAAATGTTTATTTTTCAGACAGGGAGAGACTGAGCATGAACGGGGGAGGGTCAGAGAGAGAGAGAGACACAGAATCTAAAACAGGCTCCAGGCTCTGAGCTGTCAGCACAGAGCCCAACGCGGGGCTTGAACTCAGGGAGCGCGAGATCATGACCTGAGCCGACGCCGGATGCCTAACCGACTGAGAAGCCTAGGCGCCCCTGCACTTACCTTTTATTATTTACTACATTTGTGTTTCTTTGAATACGTGTTCTGTTGGGGCTTTTTTCCTCACTTCTCAAGTTAAAAGCTTAGCTTTTTTTTTTCCCCTTAAATCATTATGTTTTTACTGACAAAATGTATCTCACTCAGCCTGTATATTTCTAGATACTTCTCTAGTTGTGTTCATAAATATTGACATATTGGGCATATTATATTTCATTTCCATTAAATTCTAAGTATTTCTTAATTTCTAATATTCTTTAAACTCAAGGGCTATTTAATGCCATATTGTTTAGTTTTCCAATATATGGGATTTTTATTGTTTATTATTTTATTATTTATTTAAATTTAAGTTAGTTAACATGCAGTGTAGTATTGGTTTCAGTAGAATTTAGTGATTCATCACTTCTATATAACACCCAGTGCTCATCTCAACAAATGCCCTCCTTAATGCCTATCACCTATTTAACCTATTGCCCCCACCTACCTCCTCTCCAGCAGTCCTCAGTTTGTTCTCTGTATTTAAGAGTCTCTTATGGTTTACCTCCCTGTCTGTTTTTATCTTATTTTATTTTTTCCCTTCCCCTCATTCATCTGTTTTGTTTCTTAAATTACATATGAGTAAAACCATATGATACCTGTCTTTCTCTGACAGGTTTAGTTTTTGTTTGTCTAGGAAACTCTTTATCTCTCCTCTTATTCTGAATGACAGCCTTGCTGGATAAAGAATTCTTGGCTGCATAGTTTTCTTACTTAGCATGTTGAAAATATCCTGCCACTCCTTTCTGGCCTTCCAAGTTTCTGCTGACAGATCTGCTGCGAACCTTATCTGTCTTCCCTTGTAGGTTAAGGACTTTTTTTTTTCCCCCTTGCTACTTTCAGGATTCTTTATTTCTTTGAGTATTTTGTGAATTTGACTATGGTATGCCTTGGTGATGGTCAGCTTTCGTTGAATTTAATGGGAGTTCTCTGTGCTGCTTGGATTTCAACATCTGTGCCCTTCTCCTGATTAGGGAAGTTTTCAACTATAATTTGCTGACATAAATCTTCTGCCCCTTTTTCACTCCATTTTCTGGGACTCTTATGATTCAAATGTTCCTCTTTTTAATTTAATTTAATTTAATTTAATTTAATTTAATTTAAAATTTTTATTTTAGTTTTTTAAAATTTAAATTCAAATTAGTTAACATATAGTATAATAATGATTTCAGGAATAGCATTTAGTGATTCATCACTTACATATAACACTCACTGCTCATCCCAACAAGTGTGAATGTTAATCCTCTTTAATAAGTTGCTGAGTTCTCTGAGTGTTATATTGTGATCTTTGGCCTTTGTATCCCTCTTCTTTTTAGCCTCATTATTTTCCATAATTTTATCTTCTATATCACTGATTTGCTCCTCTCGTTCATCCATCCTTGCCATCATGGCATCCATTCAAGATCACATCTCAGTTATAGCATTTTTAATTTTGGCCTGACTAGATTTTAGTTCTTTTATCTCTGCAGAAAGAGATTCTCTGGTGTCTTCTATGCTTTTTTCAACCCATGCTAGTATTCTTACAATTGTAGTTTTAAATTGTATTTCAGATCTCTTACTTATATCTGTGTTGATTAAATCTCTGGCCATTATTTCTTCCTGTTCTTTCTTTTGGGGTGAATTCCTTCCTCTTGTCATTTTGGAGGAAGATAAAAAAAAATTAATAAAGTAAAGTAAAAAATTAAAATTAAAAAGTAAACAATACATAATCTAATAAAGGAAGCTAGATCCTAAGTGTGTTTTGATCTGCTTATTATGAGAAGCTTGATAAAAAAGAGACAAAAATTAAAATGAAAAAAATTTTTTTATTTAAACAATAAAAGAAAGAGAATAAAATAGAATAAAAAATTGGCTCTTTCTGTATCTACAAAAGAAAAAGAAAAAAGAAGGGAAAAAAAACCCACATAAATAAAAACAGAAGTAAAAAAAAAGTGAACAAACAAAATGAAACCCAAATGAAGCTAGATCCAGTTTTTTCTAGAACTGAATCTTTGTAGCACGCACTGATCCCTAGACTAAGTGGGTGGGAGGGATTTGTGTTGGTCTTCTGAGGGAGAGAGGCCTGTTGCTCTTGTTGTCAGGCTGACTTGGCCTCCTGGAGATGTGCCTGGAGGATGTAGGTGGGTGGAGCTTGGTATAATGGCTCCATTCTCTACTTGGTGGCACTACTTTGCTCACTGGGGTTGATCCATACTAGTGTGGTAGTGATAAGGTTTTGGGGTGGTGGGGACGGTTCAGACCTGATGGCCAAGAAACAATTGTTGAAGACATCTTTGGTGCAAAAAGGTGATTTTGTTAAAGCACGGGCACAGGACCCATGGGCAGAAAGAGCTGCACTGGGGTTGTGAAGAGTGACTGGTTATATATTATGCAGTTGAAGGAGGTAAAGTCAAGGGGAAGTTTTCAAAGAGATTTTCATAAGCTAAAGAAGATTCACAGGATACTGGAGGCCTAGCTATTATCAAGCTAAGCTTGCTTTTTCTTCTAGCAAAACATTAACATGAAGAAAGTAGGGAGTTCCTGGAGAAATATCTACTCTGACAGCCTCAAGTATTTGTCAGTGGGCTGTAGGTTATACAGAAATTTAATTTTGCCTGCCATTTCCTTCTTGCCTTTGTTCCCCATATCACTATGGAGGGGTGATGTTGGGGCTCCAGGAAAGTGAGTCCACAGGTTTCTGGAGATTAAGCTGTTAATAAGATTGCCTTTTTCTTGTAATTTACTAAGATATTTGTAAACTGGATTCACCAATAAACAAACAAACAAACAAACTGGATTCACCATGCTTCCTCATTAGAGCACTGCCAGGCAATGAACTCCAGAACTTCAGATGCTGTGCTCCACTGCTTATAAGAAACTGGTGTAATTGAAACCCTCTCCTTACTCTTTTTCACTTTCTTTCTCTTCAGGTACTGGCGGGAGGGGGTAGGGTGCTTTTCTTGCAGAATCCACATGTGCTGCACTCTCTCCCCCTTTTTCTCTCTCTGTCCTCTCTCTGAAAATGGCTCCCTACCCTCCATGGTCCTGTGGCTGTTCTATCCCTCACTTCACCTCTCTTCATCACATACCTGTGAAGATCTGTCACTCAAGTTATGCAGATTATTGCATTAATCCTCAGAACAATTTCCTAGGTGTTCAAAATGGTTTGATTTGATTTAGCTATGTTTCAGGGATGAGACAACCTCAGGGTCCCCATACTACTCACCATCTTAACTCCTCCCAGGGTTTTTTTTTTTTTTTTAATGAAGGCTTTATTTTATAAGTGAGAAAGTTTTCATACTTAGACCATGTAGTATGTAGATTGGATACATAATCTGATAATTGTTAAATTCCAGGTTTTTAAAATAAGTAACCTCTTGATATTATTAAAGAAATATTTATAAAATAAACTTGTGGTTTTGGTATTTATAACTGTAAGACAGGAAATTTTCAAGCCATGAGCTAATAATCCAAGAATGAATCCATGAATCTATTTTTTTCTGGTCTAACAGGTAGTGGCAAAAATCACCATCTTCTTGGTGTCATGCTGCTTTCCCTCTCCCACAATATCTCCCGCTTTTCCTTTCCAACCTGGCCTAGTAGAATGACTCCCACAAAGAAGGGTGGCGAGAAGAAGGGCCGTTCTGCCATCAACGAGGTAGTTGGTTCATAAGCACATTCATAAGCATCATTCATCAGCATTCATAAGCACATCCATGGAGTGGGATTCAAGAAGTGTGTCCTTTGGACACTCAAATCCAGAAATTTGCTGTGAAGAATATGGGCACACCAGATGTGCACATTGTCACCAGGCTCAACAAAGGAGTCTGGGCCAAAGGAATAAGGAATATTCCATGCCATATCCATATGTGGTTGTCTGGAAAACAATGAGGATGAAGATTCACCAAACAAGCTCTTTATGTTGGTTACCTATATACTTGTCACCACTTTCAAAAATCTACAGACTGTTAATGTGGATGAGAACTAATTGCTAGGTATAAAACTGCAAAAAAATATAATAAAATAAAATCACCACCTTCTTGAGAGCTTCCTTCTTAGAGATATGAAGTTGTATCTCTTGCCCCAACCTCACCCATTTTGGAGGGAGAGACTCCAGTCTGGTTGGAGGGTCAGAGTTGTCAATAACCAGCTACATTCTTGTGAATTTCTAAGCCATGTTTGAGGGTAACATTTGGATAAGTGGGAGAAATATTTTTTCATTTCCTACAGCTCTTATGGAGACAATGTCCTTAGCACTGAGGCTGTCAGGGACTTGTGTCCCTGAACATGAACTTCAGATGGAGGTGGCCAAAGATGCTGAATGGTGGGATATGGGCTCCCCACTTTCAACACATCTTTGTATGAGGGAAGAACTTCAGATGCAAGAGAGACTATGGGGGAATGCGCTGCAAAGTGAAGCACATGGTGAGAGCCTTGACACGTTGAGGGGATATAAAGATGTCCAGAGACTGTAACATTGCCAGCTGGATCCAAGGAGCACAGGGTTGGGTGGCATCACTGAAACTAATATATTGCATTAACATTTTCTAGAAGTCTTGAAGTCTCCTCGGTTTTACCATCAGAGTTTAGGTCTCACATGAGCTAGTTGATTATGGAGGTCTTCCCTGAGCCTGTGGAACTGCTTTCAAGGCAGCTGTTTCATTCCTGCCACCTTTGGATATATTAAGAGGCAATCCTTTCTTTCTTCTTTCCTTTGGGCCAAAGAAATATTTGAGCCCACAGTGTATCAGTTCATTTCAATCATGGTTTGAGGGGCTCTTTGGAAGAGGAGACACATTTTTTGATTCTGTCATCCTCCTGCATCATCTTGGCACTAGTTATTGATCCAAACAAAAAAATTCTTTGCTTAAATTTTCCTCATAAGTAACATCATCCTGTTTCTTAGCAGATGTCTAAAGGCTGTGAAAATCAGATTCAGAGAGATCACACCTCCATTTAATTGAAATCTTCTGACAAAATCTCAATAATCTAGTCTGGCTTGGAGATTTGTAGTTTTAGTCCAGTCTTGCTTAAATTATCAAATTATGAAAAAAATCAACCAGGAAATTTCCTTCATTTGCAAAATATCTTTGAGGAATAATCAAATGCTACTCACAGAGGCTTTCCAGCTACCACTAGTCTCTAACTAGAGTGATTAAGAAGGTTTCCAGTTGCTTAGAAACATTCTGGATTGTCATCTGAAAGTGTCTTGGTTTGGCTGATAGACTGTATAATCATCATATATACAACTATAAGTTTCAGGTCCTTGGCAGTTTGAATATTAGTTGGTTACTCTTCTGTAGACCCACAGGTGGTCCCTGAGCTAGGACCTCAAATGCCAGGCTCTAAGACTGCACTGAGGAAAATCAGCATGTGGGAGAATGGACAGACTAGATATATTGGAACATGTAAGATTCTAGATGCAGGCATCTACAAAAGGAGTGAGGTCAGAGAGAGAAAGAGTCTGCCATGCAGCATGTGAAGTTAGAGGACAAAAGTGCATGTGATTCCAATGGAAATATGTTGAATGATGAAAGAAGTTCTCTGGGCACAAAACACTTATGTGCAGACAGAAAATAGGTGAGCATGAACAGCTCCCCCTCAGATAAACTACAGTGGCAACTCAAGAGGGAAGCATGTGCTTTTGTGTGCATTTGTGTGCATATGTGCATTTCCTGACTGTTCTCAAAGAGAAATTGCAATTCTTTGTTTCTCAATTTTTGAAAATCCTTTCTCCCTTTAGTCTATGGATCCTGAAAGAACTAGAGGCTGTGGTGATTGTGGCGACAAGGAATTTTGTGTATTATATCTTTATTATTGATTTCAAATTTTTTTCCTCTTGGTATATATGATACTAATTATTTGGGATTCATTGACTTTTTTTTTTTTTTTTTAGTCCAGTACATGGTTAATCTATGTAAAGTTTGAATTTGTGCCTGAAAAGAAAGTATATTCTTTATAATGTGAAAAGCTCTCTATACATCTAATAATATGTCTTCAAAATACATTATTTATATATTCTGTATATCTGATTTTTTTTTGATCTATCAGCTTTTGAGGGCAGTATTTTAAAATCTCCCAACTCTTCCCCTACAGTTGTGAATTTTACTTTTCTTAGTAGGTCTGTTAGTTGTTGTATTATATCATCAGGTCCATATAGGTTAACAATTGTTATATCTTACTGCTCTTCTTTTTGTTTTACAAGAATATAATATCTTTTTGTTATTTATGGTTTTGTCTTTAATTATATTTTGAGAGATTTTTCTTCATTCTAGATTTTTTTGGCTTCTTTCGATTTTGTCTGTTTAGAGATTTTCCTGTCCCCAAATTTGGGTAAAATCATCTGAAAGGATTTCTCAATTTGTACTGTTAACGTTTTGGTGCAGATCATTTGGGGTGTGTGTGTGTTGTGGTGGGGCGGGGCGGGGGGAGTTTCCCTGTGTATTGTAGGATGTTTAGCAGTATCCCTTGTCTCTAATCACTAGCTTCCAGTAGCACCTTCCCCCGGCTATGAAAAACAAAACTGTTGATATTGCTAGATGTTCCCTGTGATGGGATTGCCTTCAGTTGAGAATGGCTAGTTAGAACAATCTTTTAGAGCTCAGGCTTAGAACAACAATATTTTTGTGTTTCCACTAGCCCAGTTGAAGAAAATTTCAAAATTCATGGGATAGGAAGTAAAGAACTAAGAGGGGTATAGCCTCAAAAATGGGTATGATTAGCCCTCAACTAAATGTTGCTCTGCTCTTGCTTATCAAAGCTTAGAATAAAACCTCAAAAATATCCCACAGTTTTGAAAGAACTTAGTTGCATCCCAGAGAAAATTTCAAGAATATTTGTAAGAATACAAAAATATCCAGGACTCAGTAAGATAAAATTCAAAATGTATGGTATTCAATTAAAAAGTTACCAAGTATGCAAAGAAGCAGAAAAGGTGCTATTCATAAAGAAAAGCGAAAACAGTCCATAGGAAAGCAGCTCAGAAATGACACAGATGATAGAATTAGTACATAAGAGCATGAAAAGAGTTGTTATAACTATGTCATATGTTCAAGAAAGTAGAGGTAAAATTCAGCATAGTATGTGATGACCTCAAAGATTTTAAAAGATTCAAATCAGCACTTCCATGTTTGTCCAAGATAGAGTGAACAGGGACAGAACATGCTCTCCATCTAAAACAAAAAATGAAGAAAATGTATGAACCAACAGTTTTCAAGACACTGAACATGAGACAACAAAGGATAGTGATTATGAAATGGAGAACAAACAAGATGAGCTATGTTTTCCTGAGCTTACTACAGAAGAGAGTTTCCAGGCTGTGTCAAAGGGAGGAAGAAACCAGGCAGTCTGACCAATTCCCCGATTTTAGAGACCAAGGCAGCTAGAATTTGTAGGATAGAGTACTAGAGAGGAGAAAGCGGCACACAGAGCGAACTCTGGAGGTCTACAGAGGGTCTTTTTTGAATATTCAGCAGAAAAACTGATAAGCATGTCCTGTGAGGAAACTGTGTGAGTCCAGATTAAGCATTACTTAGAAAATTAGAGGTAACAAAAGTGCGTGATGTTCACACCGGGCCAGGAACACTGCCCATTCCAACCAGCCAGGTGGGAAAAGCCTCAAGATTCACGGGGCATTGAGTAGACTACACAGAGGCTCTTGGCTGATGAGTCGGACATAAGTATCTCTAGACTAAGCATTGGTTCTGGCCTGCCCAAAAAATTGCAAAAGCAAGACCAGATTTTGTCTTGATCTAAGATAAGAATTTCATATCCAAGAAGTTCAATATACGTGAAGCACAAGAAATGAAGATAATGACACCAATGAACATCATAATCAGTCTAAAATCAGTGATAAAAAGAAAATCTTAGCAGCAAGAAAAAAAGGACACACTATGTAGAGAGAACAAAAAACCCCCAAGAATGATAGCAGATTTCTCTTTGGATTGAATGCAAACAAGACGACTTTGGAGCAACCTCTTAATATATTTGTATTCATTTCCTAGGGCTGGTGTTATAAGGTACTACAAACGAGGCGGTTTAAAATAACAGAAATTTGCCGTCTTACAGTTCTGTAGGCTAAAATTCCAAAATCAAGGTATTGGCAGGGCAATATTCCCTCTAAAACTTTTAGGGAAGAATCCTCGCTTGCCTCTTCTGTAGCTTCTAGTTTGCTGGCAGTCTTCGGTTTTAAGCTGCAGCACTTGAGTTTCTGCCTCCATTATGACAGCATTTCCCCCCTCTTTGCCTTTGTTTTCACATGGCATATTCTACTTCTTATGAGGACACCTGTCATGATGGATTACCACCCACTGTAATGGTTGAGTACATTTACAAAGACCCTGTTTCCAAATAAGGTCACATTCACAGGTGCTGAAAGATAGGGCTTCAACATATATTTTGGGGGGGATTCAACATATACTGTTGATGAAAGAAAAGTTGTCAACTTTGATTACTTAAACCCAATGAAAATATGATTCAAAAATAAAACCTTTTTTTAGGTAGAGTGAATTTTGGTAGTTTGTGTCTTTTAAGGTATTTGACTGTTTTTTCTAAGATATCATATTTGTTGGCATAAATTTGTTCCCAGTAATTGCTTATTATCCTTTTATTCTCTGTAGGATTTGTAGTAAGTGATGTGCCCACATCATTCCTGTTAGTGATAATTTCTCTCTTGTCTGACTGGAAGTATGTCTATTTTATTGTCCAGTGTCTGAAAACTCATGTTTCATATATGTTTTCCAGTTTTCCAGTTGTTTGAGTTGGGAGGGTAAATCTGATTCCTGCTACTTTGTCATGACCAGAAATTAATTGTTGCACCCTCACCTTTACATGATAATTTCACTGGACGAAACCTGGTCAAAGTTTTTTCTCCTGCCATGATAAGAAAATTATGAACCACTGGCTTCTTATATCCAGTGTTTGCTCTTGAAGAGTGTGATGTCGTTATGATTCTTTCTCTTTTGTTTGTAACCAGCTTCTTTTTGGAATCTTAAAAAACAACAACAACAACTTTCTATCGTAATGTTTTCTTTCTCTTTGATGATCTGAAGTTCAGTGTGTGTTTTTCTACATGTATTCTGTTTGGCACTGTGTTGAGCCTTGAAGTTGAACATAGTTCCTTTTTCATCTTTTTTTTTTTTTTTTTTAATCTGGAGGTTTTTATTTTCTTTATTTCTTTCCATATTCCCTTGTTTTTTTCCATATTTTCCTGGGATTACTATTATCTGAGCGTTAGTATTTCCAGTTCTCATCTCTATATTGCTTGCTTTCCTATCATTTTTATGTCATTATCACTTTCGCTGCCTTCTGGAAGATCACCTCGATTATATCTTACACCTTCTAATTTGTTCATCAGCACTATCCACTCCATAATTTATTTTATTTTTTTATACTCCTTTACTACTATATTTTTCATAGTTAATGTTTCATTTGGTTATTTTAATGAATTCTTATTTGTTTCATTTAATCAATATCTTGTCTTATTTTTGAGATTGTTTATTATGCTTAATTAAAATTTTTTTTTCAACGTTTATTTATTTTTGGGACAGAGAGAGACAGAGCATGAATGGGGGAGGGGCAGAGAGAGAGGGAGACACAGAATCGGAAACAGGCTCCAGGCTCTGAGCCATCAGCCCAGAGCCCGACGTGGGGCTCGAACTCACGGACCGCGAGATCGTGACCTGGCTGAAGTCGGACGCTTAACCGACTGCACCACCCCGGCACCTCTATTATGCTTAATTTAAAATATTTATGAATATGTTTCTGTAATTGTACTTCATGTGGCATATCATGCTCAGTTTGCTTATTTTTTAAAAATAATCATTGTCCATCTTAAATGACTAGTTATTTTGGTTTATGAGCTCAGATTTTCCTAGGAATATTAACTACCCAGCCTGCTAATGTATATTGGAGAAGAGGTTAGTTCTTAGGCTCTGTTATATTCCTTCATGTGAATATAGGAAGGAGGAGAGATAAACGGTTGACTGTCCTTTATGGACAGGTAACCTTTATGATTAGGGATTCTTCCTTAAAGTATTTGCTAGAAATAGTACTGAGTAGAGATAATAATCTCAATAGATCAGTGGTTTTCAAACTGAACGTTTAGTGGAATACAACCACTGTTTTAAAAATGAAGTAGAATTGAATATAGAGGAAAATATCAGAGTACATCACCGTTGATAAATGTTAAGTACTGTTTAGTGAAATTTTTGTTTTAGCTCTGTCTCTGTATCTTTACACATAAAAAGATATATGCCAGGGGATATATTCCTTAACTGTGGATCGAGATCAGATTTTTGAAAGCCACTGAATTGGATTATAATCCACCAGTCCCTAGGTTGGAGTGGGGAAGGCTGCTGATCTACCTCTGCCTTTTCCCCCTGGCCCTTTACCCTACCACGGCTTTGGTTCTTACCTGTTACTCTCCTGTTGACACTATGATTTTTATCTCACAGGGTAACAGGCAACTATAATCCTTTCAAGACAATTTAAGGAAAGTCTGGAGCAGAATCTACAGTTATCTTCCAGTTTATTCTCTGCTATACTTGGAGTATCTGATCTAGTATTTCTCCATCCCCTCAGTCCCTTCCTTCTTAAGACTGTTACATCCTTTAGGCTTTTATGGGGCTCTCAGGGTATTTACATAGTTCCCCCCAAATGTTTGCTTTCCTCTCTCTTATTTAGTGTCCATGTAGTTGATCTTTCAGGACTGGGAGAGAGAGAACTAGTCATAGTAGTCAAATTTCCATTTTTTCACAACCTAGAGAAATACATTTTGAATATTTGATATTAAGTCCTGTATTAAACTCAGAATCCTTCATTTTTAACTTATTACAATGCACATTTTCCTTTATTGCCCAAAGTCTAAATGAACATAATTTGAATGGCTACATAATATTCCATCCAATGATTTTATCATAATTAAGCATTCTCTCTTATTGGGCATTTAGATTACTTCCGCTTTTTTTCATAATGAAATATGTCTGGGTTGAAAATTTTTATGGCTAAATCTTTGCTCAAAGTTCTGATCAGAATGAACTTTTAAAATTTACAAGACCACACCACTCTCCAGTGTACAAAGAGCTCATTTTTCCCCACTGATAAATTATTGTAGCTGAAAGAAAAACTATTAAACAACTAAAACCACTTCTACATTCTATGTTGAGGAATTATTCTCAAGAAGAAACCTAATATTTTGTTAGGAAGACACAGCAATGGAACTTTTGCTAGGAAAGTCAATATGATGTGAAGTGTTATGAAGAATTGTAGATTAAGAAAAGTAAACTCTTCTGCCGAATAATACAATGAATGTTAGAAGTGTTTTTGTTTTTGCTGTATAATAATTTTTGGCTTCATTAGAGTGCATCTCTGATCAGTACTTTGTAAGGAGCCTTGACATTAGGAGGAGAAGAGGAAATGGAAGGAAGGACTTGGTTCTGAACAAACACAGGTCTTAGAGAAATGGCAAGAGGTAAGAGACTAATGAGAAGGGAAGGTTCCAACAGGAGATACCCTGTGACAATTCGTGTGGGTGCATAATGGATGCATACAGTACTTTTTGTTTTAATTTTCTTCTTTTTCCTCCCCCCATCCACTCATTAAAATTTTAGTAGAGCTATATTAGTGGCTCATTTAGAGTTATTCTTGTATTATAAATGCTGCCTTGAAGAGGGAACCTCTTATGGTTATGGTGAGATCAATCAGAGGGAGCTGGAGCGCATGAGATGCACTGAAGAAGAGGCCCAGGGGGTGGTTTAGAGGAAATTTGGGCTGATAGGAGACAACCATGACTAGTAATCACCTGTCCTGGGACTTCTCAGGAGGGTTCAATGCAGGGACAGGCTTTACAGTCAAATGCAGGAAGGAGCTTGAGTTGTT
Source organism: Herpailurus yagouaroundi (assembly GCF_014898765.1). Taxonomy (NCBI): domain Eukaryota; kingdom Metazoa; phylum Chordata; class Mammalia; order Carnivora; family Felidae; genus Herpailurus; species Herpailurus yagouaroundi. The sequence continues at coordinate 30,963,387 of NW_024412401.1, forward strand.
TTATTCAGGTGGTAAAGGACAGAGGTCCTCAAAAGGTGAAAGAACTTGGGGATATTTGGCCAACACTGCTTTCTCAATACCCCATGCTTCTTTTTCCTGTCATCCATATCAGTTGTGGTCAAATAAGTATATGTTTAGTGATCCAGTGTCTGCTTTCCTTTTAGAATATGAGGTACATAAAGCCAGGAACAGGTTTGCTTTGTTTGCCAGCCCCTAACAGTCTTTGGCACAAGATAAATGCCTGGCAAACATTTGTGAAATAAATGAATGTAATCAACTGTTGTTATATCTATTGTTACTAAAAAGAAGCACCCAAAGATAACAGTTGTTATGATATTGTGAGCAGTATTCCCTTCTATTTTTCGTATTTCCTGTATACTTTTTATATTATTTTTACTAAGGTAGAAAAAAAGAATGGACTCTTGGTAAGACCTCTTTACCTGGGTCTTGTATTCTTTAGAGTTTGCCTCTGTTTCTGCATTGTTTCTCATAACAGATTGGTGAAAGTCTCCTAAAATGCCCAGCTTTACCCATCAGAGAGCTAATTTATGTCATTCAGTGGTGCTCCTTTATTGTTTGGACCTCCAGGTTTTGTCCATTCATCTACTAATGTGGAAATTTATGTTCAATTCTAATTATTCTTGTGAATGTCTTGATAAATGACGAAAATATTACCCTGATGAAAAATATCATGAATCTAAGATTTTTATATTCATAGGCTCATGCTCCCTAGAGTAAAGGGAAGGTTTCCATAAATCAAATAAACACATACTTCCCTCTTTTTTGGTTACCTTCATTAATAATTAGGTGACCTTCTCTTACCTTGAAAATGTCATAAATTATTGACCAGCTAATCCCGTTGAAAATTGAGAGGGGATTTGGTCCATTGAATGTAATGAGCAGGCTGGTAAGTTCAGATCTCTTGAATCACTGGCATTGTGTCTTGAAGTTGACATCTTGTGTGTTCTAAGTCTTCTCCTTGGCCCTTAAAGCAGCTTCCCTTTTGTGACATGCTTTTGTAGAAACAGCTGCAAGAACCAAAGAGGGAATGAATTTTTTTTTTGAGACTAGGTTGAGAATAAAACAGAATCCTGAAAACGCCATCTAATGAGATGGAATTATATGGATCGCTTTCCCACCTCATACTAATAGCAGTCAATCTTTTTTGCTGTTCTTCACTTTCAAACTTTTGTAGTCTACCCTTGTGTTCACTCCCTCACCTCTTTCACCCCTCGACATACTGCAGCTGGATCCCATTCCATGTCACCTTACTCAAATGCTTAGGTGATTAATAATCTCCTAGTTGACAAACATGAAGTATAATTTTTAGTCTGCCTCTAATTTGATATCTCTGCATCTCCCTCCCTGTCTCCTTCCTTCTGTATCTCTCTCTGCCTCTCTCTTTGCCTCTGTTGATTCTCTCTCCTTGGAAATCTTTTCTGTAGGTTTCATGACCCTGAAGTCTCTCTTGAACATCTTTTCTTTTGGATTCTCCTTCTCACTGTTTTTTATGCCTTCTCTTTCTTCAACACCCTTTATGTGTTGGTATCCCCCAAGGTCCCATTCTTGGCTGCCTTTTCTACTTTACAAGCTCTTTTGATGATCTCCTTCAATACTATGAGTTTAACTAGCACAGGAATGCTAGTATTTCCAAAATTTATATTTCCAGCTGGGACTTCTCTCTTGGAACTTCAGTTGCATATTTCTTACCACTGATGTGACACATCCTTCCACAAGGTAACTAAACGCAAAGCAAACCCAGTATATTTAAAACTGAACTTATTTCATTTTCTTCCCCACATCTGGACCCTCTTCCTGTCTTAGTTAATGAGGCCATCCTATGTTCTCTAGAAATCTAGAAGTTATTCTCAACCTTTTTCTGTCTATGTAATTAATCACCAGGCCCTGTCGATTCTTCCTAATAAACAACTCTCAAGTATATTTCAGACTCTCCATTTCACATGCCATTGCTCACATACCCTCTACCAATTGCATCCTCTCTGTTGCCATCAAAATTGTCTTTTTAAAATACAGATCTGAATCTTGGCACACACTTGCTTTAAAACATTTGTTGCATAGAAGATGAAGTCCAAACTCTGAATAGGGTAATGAGGTCCCTCTAATGAGAAAAATTAGTCTCCTCTGTATTACCTTGCACTTCATATATAATTCTGTTATGGCCTTTGACATATTGTTTGTGATTATTCTATGGGCTGCATTTGGGATTATCAAATGGATGACAAACTCCTTGAATGGTAGGGTCATGTCTTTTTTATTTTTATATTTCTAGTGCTAAACACACCGAGTAGAGCTATATTTAAATTAAATGGAGGAATGGATTAACTGAATAAGAAATGTTGAAAGATTCTCCCTGCAAAATGAAAAAGACCAGAGGCCCAAAATATAAGAAATAGATGGAGTGATGTGAAAATTGCAAAAATAAGAGAGGTCACCAGGTTATAGAAGTCCATTTACTGGGACATTGGATAACTTGTCATTCCGGAACCTGCCCAATACTCTCCTATGGGCTGCCTCTGTGGTGGTTTTAAAATATGTCTTCAAAGTCTTGACACTCATCTCTTCAAAAGGTGGAGCCTAATTCCCCTTCCTTGAATGTGAGTCAGACTTAGTGATTTGCCTCTAATAGAATGTGGCACAAGAGATGCTATATGATTTCCGACACTAGTTCCTTAAGAAGATAGTTTCTGCCTGGCTCTTTGTCTTTCCCTGTTGGATCACTCACTCTGGGTGAAGCCAGTTGCCACTGTTGAAGACATACATCCTACGGAGAGGCCTTTGTAGGGAGAGACTGAGGCTTCCACCAACAACTGGCCTCAACTTTCTAGCCATGTGAGTGAGTCACCTTGAAAGAAAATCTTCTTGCCAGCCAAGTCTTCAAATGACTGTAGCCCCAGCCAACATCATAATGGCAACCTCACAAGAGATCCCAAGTTGAAATCACCTACCAAGGTTGTTCCTGAATACCAGACCCAGAGAAACTATAAGGATAATAAATGTTTGTTTTTGTTTTGATCTACTAAAGTTTGAAGTAATTTGTTACACAGCAATAGATAACTAATATATTCTCTTTTAAGTATGACTTCCTTCTAGATACTTTAGAATCCTACATATTTTTTCAGGTCTGGTTTAAATCAATTGTCCTAGATTGTTTGCAAGTTTCCTCCAATTAGAATTAGTGTTTCTCTCTTGTAGTTTTGCCTCTTTTTATTGTTTAATATCATTTATTCTTTTAGCCAAAATGTATTCGTTACTCCCTGTGAGCTATATTCCATACTAGGCATTGGGGACCAAAAAAAAAAAAAAAAAAGAAGGAGATTTATAACTCTTGAAGATGGTTTTTTCCTTCTTCAATGTATACAACTTCTTGAGAAATTACTTCAGATTGCTCTTCATCTTTAGATCATCACTGAGCTTAAGAGTATGAACTCTGGAGTAAGGGCTGTCTGAGTGAGGATCTGGGCTTTGCCTGTTTACTGTCTTGGCTCACTGTGTGCCTGACTTTGGACAAGTTACCTCTTAAGGTTTAAGTTTCTCTGTAAAATGGGCATAATAGTAATCCTTGCCTCATACGGTTATTAAGATTAAATGAGTTATATATGTGAAGTGCTTAGCATGGTTTCTGGCATGAAATAAGTGCTCAATAAACACTTGTTAGTATTGTTGACTGTCCCCCTCAATATCTAGTATAGTGACTATAATATAATAGGTATTCAGGAAATGTTAGTTTAATTGAGCTATAATGGGATAGGTTGGTGTTAATTATGTTAGGGGACCAGGCTGTCAGAAAAGAGTGTCAGACATGGAGTATCAGTCATTATCAATCATTTGAGCATTGAGTACAGTGAATTCAGCTACTTATTAATTGGTTAGTTTATCAAACATTTGTTTCCTATTATATGCTATTAACTAGGGACATAGGACGATGAGTGAAAGACATTTCGGTGGGCAAGTACTTGGACCCTGGAGGAAATATTTGTAAACTCAGAGGCTTCCATAGGAAAGCAATAGATTCTCCATGCCAGGCATTCTTAGGGAGTTAAGGATAAAGCGAATAATTTCTTTTCATTTATTCAATAAATATTTATTAAATACCTATTGTGTTCCAGTCATTGTTCCAGGTTCTTGGTATTCATCTGTGAACGAAACAGACAAGGATTTCAGCCTCCATATACCTTTCATTCTCATAGAGGAAGACAAGCAATAAGTGATATTCATCATACATAATGTTAGAAGATGATAGAAGCTATTTAAAAAAAAAAAAAAAAAAACCATGAAGAGTAAAAAACAAGATAAAGTGAGGTCAGGAATTCCAGAAACACTTTCCTGAGAAAGTGAGGTCAGTGTGTGTAGAGGACTGTTAAGTTTGGTGTATTTGTTATTGAGAAAGTGAGATGTGAGAAGAAACTAGAAGGAGATGAGGGAGTTAATTTAATTTTAGTGGTGAAAAAAGCATAGCCTTTCTTTTACCATCTAATGGGAGCGACAGACATAAGTAAATAAGTAGGTAATTTAATTTTAAATAGTGACAAATGCCTTGAAGGAAATAGGATAGCATGAGAAATTCATGGTCCTAGCCCTGGATGTCTGTACTCTTTCATGAGAGAGGCTCAGGCTGCTGCCAGGCTCCGCCACCCGGCTGTTCAGTCTCTGTCAGGAATACACACCTGTGTGGAGGTGGTCACATCCTGTGTGTCTGTTAGCAGGACAGCGGGACTGTTACGTGTCATGGCAGGCATCACTTTCCAGCCGATTAGTCGACAGAAGAAGAACCATTTATAATGTATTAGTCATACTTCCGGTGGCAGGAATGGGTGGTGATGGATTGTCTGAGTGGCACACAGACTCTAGCCTCTCTGCAAGGGACAGGAGGAGAGACTATGTGAAGCTCGCTACCACCAAGACAGTGGGGTGTTGTCGCGGGGAGAATTCCATTATCACATTTATTCTTCATGGAAACAGAATTTCTTTTAGGTCTGGATTTGATCTTTAACTGAGGACTATTAAAAGGAGATAGCTCCCAGTTTTCTAACGTGGGTTTTAATGTCATTGCTGATAGATGAGATATGTTTATTTCTCATGATAAGAAAGCTAAGGTTCTTTCTTTGAAATAAACGTTTATTTATTTTGAGAGAGAGCATGCAGGCAAGTGGGGGAGGTACAGAGGGAGAGAGAGAATCCTAAGCAGCCTCTGTGCTGACAGCCCCAACATGGGGCTTGATCTCATCAACCCTCCATGAGATCATGACCTGAGCCGAAATGAAGAGTCGGACACTTAACCCACTGAGCCACCCAGGCACCCCGAAAGCACCCCAGTTCTTTACTGGGTTTTAGCAGCTGGGGTCTCCTCTATAAGATATCCAGAGAAGATACACATCAGTCTGGTCACTTTGTCTTGACTTTGGTAAATATTTTACCCAAGTTGTACAGCTCTGTCCATCCCATTCAGTGCTTCCAGCTGGTGAACTGAGAATATGTGCAATGTCTGAAAGCCACTTTAGGCTGAAGAAATCTGTCGGGTATAGAATTTCCAATTAGAATGTTCATTTGTTCTTTGTGCCACTTACTTTGGGCCCTGGGCCAATTTAAGTGGAATATTTCAGTGAAGTTGTGCCTAAAGGCAGGAAAATGGTCTTGGGGACATCTTCTGCTTTCCTTTCTTCCTTACATTTTATGGGAAACACTTTTTATTCATTTTAAACTATTTATTGAAGTTCCAATTAAACTAGTATTTTTACTAATGTTGCTTGATGCTTTTGCACATGATCTTTAGTATTCTCCACTTAAAAAGAGTATGTATGAAATAACCCCATTTATATAAAATGTAAAATCCTGTATATATAAAAATACACATATAGAGTCATCAACAGGTATATGAAAGATGGTGAAGAACATGTTAATGGTCCTTACGTAAAGAAGGTAGAATTCATGTAACCTTTTCCATCCCATTGTTACCGTACTATGTAGTTTTGAATTCTTTTTTACAATGAGAATGTCATCTATATAATCAGAAAAAAAAAAAACAATTAAGCTTTAATAAAGCTTTTGAGGAAAAATATTACCAGCCACAGTCTGAGGTTATTATGATGTCTTGGGAGGAAAAATAATTTGTTTAGGATGCAAACCCAACCTCACTCGAAGTCATGTGACTGGCTAGACTGGTATGTTAGGTAATCTGGGGGACACAAAAGAGCCCCTAGGGAACTAACAATCTGATTGGAAAAAAGTCACATGGGTTTGAGACGTGAAATAATAAAGACGGAATGCCTTAGGAATTGTGTGAAGAGGTCAAGGAGGGCTTCCTGGACAATAGAGGGATAGCAAAACTTGGAGAGCTAGGGGAGAAGAGGAAAGAACTTTCCTGGTAGAAGGCACAGCATGAACAAAGCCCCAGGGGCAGGAGTTTACAAGACAAGTATAGTAGAATAATTTGTTGAGATATTAATTTGTGTCTTATGATCTCTTTTCTCCAGAGCTTTAGCTGTAGGGCTAAAAGCAGAAGTTGCTAGAAGACAACAGACTTTGCTGGCTTTTGTTTCAGAAGGCTCAGTGTACGGAAGGAATTAAAAGAAGTGGGGAGGGAGTGGCTAGTGTGTTTGTGTGGGATGCAGAATAATGAGAACAGAGGGAAGGTCTTTTTCCATTTAGGTATATGAAGGCAGCTGTACCTGTGCCCCTTCACAGAGCCCTAGGTGGGTTCCCCAGGTGGGAAGGTGGGAAGACCATGCAAGAAAGGGTTGTGTGCTACTTCTAGTGCAAAGACCCTGTGCTAAGTGTGAGGTTCCCAACACACATCCTGAAAACAGAATTCCAAAGTGCTACAGAAAACACATAAATATACATATACACATACAACCACTTGTAAAAATATATTGCCTTGACTGGGTCAACTACCTTCTGATATCTCAGTTTGTCCAGCTACCAAAAAATGGGTATATTGATTCTTTCCAGTTAAAAAATTAATTGATTCTCTGAAATTTGAATACCTGTCTCTGGAATCAGTTCATTTCTACCTGAAATACAGGGAGGATGGTGTGGAAACTTCATCTTCAAAGAGCAACCAACAGAATCTGCAATATGCATACTGCTTTTCAGCGGGAAGTAGGAGTACACTGCATGGTAATTGAAACTGCCTTTTGAATCTTCTAAGCCAGCAGGATCTGATACCTGATCGGATGAGCATTGTTTCTTCCTTCCTGTAAAATCAGCTAAAATGGGAAGACTCAAGTGCAAATTTCCATCACAACTGGAGAAACCTTCCTCTGCTCATCCACCCACACTATCTCTTCACCTGTACCCTTTATTTGTATAGATTCTTGTTTTCAACCAAAGGGGCTCAGCTCCAGAGAGAGACAAATCATGCACAAAGAGGAAAGAAAATCTCTTCCTAGACCTGAATATTTAGTGATGAACTAAACCTTCAGAGAGGGGAAAATATATGATTCTGTTGAGAAGGGAAAATAAATGTCCTCCAAATCAATGTGAAAATGGAGACCTAGGGAAGTGAGGTTCACATCTGTCCTTAATGCAGCTTTGGAAAGATAGAGGCAGAGACAATAAATGATATATCAGACATGGCGCTCTGCTTAGAAATTGCAATTCTAAATGTCATACTCAGTGAGCCTCTCTCGTTCCCCCCATAATTCAAGACAATTCACAAGAGATAACTTCTTTTCTCTGCCATAATAATATTCTCTAGCTCATATCCCAAATAAACAACATTGGTTACTGCTTTAAGCAATACCTTCTCCATTTTCTCCACATCACTTAAATCAACAACCCCTTTCTCTGTGATCTGAATCCCAAACCTCCAACCTTGTGCTTTGCTGTAACACGCTCCCCATTCCGAATCCCTGTTGCTTATCACCAGTGTTATGAAAGAGCAGGTCAGCATCGCCCTGCTCCTACACTAGTTTTTCACCACTCTAGATAAGAAGGGAATATTTTATATCTTCCTCTTTTTTTTTTTTTGAATCATCATCTTTATCATGCTCTACTTTTTTCTCAAACCAGTGGTTTTTCCAGGTGTAGATTTTTTTCTTTTTATTAATCTTCACAGTCTCCAATCCAGCCATCTCCTTACTGAAATGAGAAGCCTGGTATTCGCATCACTCAACACAGTTGATTTTGGAGCTCTATGAAGATTAAAAACACAGGAAGGCTTACAAGCAACCTAGAGGGAATAGAGAGGTTGCTGTTAATGTGTTTCTTCATTGAAGAGAGCTCACATGCATTTGGAAATAGAGAGTGACTGTTCAAAGACACTGGGAAAAGTGCTATCTGGGACATTTTATCCAAAGTAAAATGTGACATCACTGTAGATGATCCTTCTAACGCTCCTGTTAGTACTGGCTGCTTGACTAAGAGTAGCAAGGGAAAACAATCGTCCTTTCAAACTGGGGCTGGTCTTAGGGAAGAAGAAAATGCTCTGGGCAGAAAAATAGAAATGGCTACAGTTTATGGAGCGAAAGCTGCATGGTGTTGGCAGAATATTCAGTCCTTTGCATTCCTCTGGGTCTTCAGAATGCCTCTTCTTTTCCCTGCGCACATCAGTTATAGTGAGATGTCCTCAGAATTAGGTAATGAGGTCACCCTCTGAAGGTAAAGTATCTAAAAATCATTAAAGAATCAATGAATTGAACTATCTTTGGACATGGCCAGCCCCAGAGATGTGTTTATACTTGTGTGATTGAGTGGACATGGGAGTGGATGCAGAACAGTTGTAAATCGCTGTGTTTAGAATTTGTCTCTAGGACTAGAATCACAGAAATTGAAGAAAGAGTGGGTTTAATAGAATTAAGTAGTAGCTACTATAACAATAATCACACAGACACTGTGCTAAGTATTTATATACATTCTTGCTAAGCATCACAATAGCCTATGAGGTAGGCTATTGCCACTATTTTATGGATCAGCAAACTGAAGTTCAGATAAGTTGAGTGGTGTTTCCAAGGTCACACAGCTTGTCACTGGTGAATCAGGGAATCAAATCCAGGTTTAGTTGACTTCAAAACTTTATAGAGAGAAGTTTCTATGTGGATTTGGGGGAGAGGGGAGTTAAGGCTTCAGCTCTGAACACTGGAAGGAGACATATTAGGTAGCATCACATCATAATGGCCAAGAGTATACAGATATGAACAGAAATGTAGCTGCCCTGCTTAGGCTTGTGTGGCAATCTCTCCAAGCCTCTGTTTTCTGTAAAACAGAAGTATCTGAATGTCACATACTTGACATGAGTGACCAATATTCAGATCATTTAGGAGGTAGAGTCTATTGTAGGAGAGAATCTATTTAGCTTTGACATACCTGGATAAATATCCCGCTGGACCCTCCAATTTTCTATGATCTCATGCTCACCAAGTCATCTTTCAATAGCTAATTTGGTTTCTCGTGTATTTGATACAGCTTGGTTACTGGAAATGGACATCTGAATCTGTAAATGAATATATTTGTGTCCGGTCTCTGTATCAGTGTCTCTTGAGTTGGGGAAGTTTGTCCAGCCTGATGCAATTCCTTTAAGGACACTGTTGACCAAATTATGGAACATATGGGGGTAACTTCATCTGATCAGCTGACTGGACTATTCCTTTTTTCTCATTTTAGCCTGGCTTTGCTACACATTCTTTTTTTGAATAATCAAAATAAAAATACTAGCAGCACAGAAACCCCAGTGATGATTGCTATCATTACCCGAGCGCTTTTGGGTCAGTTGCTCTGCTAGACACATCATGGACTCTATCTTCTTTAACCCTTACGTGTCCCTTCTGAGAGCCTTCTGTTTTACTGGGAACAGAGCCTACCACACGAGTCTAAGCAGGGTAGCTGGATTCTTGTTCAGATCTGTATGTTCCTGCCTTTATGATGTGATACTAGTTTTGTCTTCATCTCTCCAATATGGGCCAGTCTTTTGGCTTTGGAGCTGAAACTGTGGCTTGCTGAATAGAGAGTTTTGTATCAGGCTACCATAAGGAAACTCCCTGCCCAGCTTGCCTGGTTCTCTGAGACTTCCCTGTAGGGTAGTGCCTTTAAGACTCTGATAGGCTCAGATGTATGGACGTGTTTGAGTTCTGGGGCCTGTGAAATTGAAGATCAGAACCTAAGCTCTGGTGTTCCCAGAGACCTGGTTGGAGACCTGGTATGAGAAGTGTGGAGGATAGGGAGGCAGGAGGGCATGGAAGAGAAGGTCCTCTTTACATAGCCAGCTCAAATTCCTCTCTGATTTCTCTCTGTAACATCACTGTCTTCCCTCTCATATTTCTGTAGATTCAAAGCCTCAGGCACCAGCTGCCACTGTGTCATTGAAGGAGGCCTTGATAGGCTTCCCTTGAGGAGTAATGCATGATGAGTTATGATTTCTCCAATACCAAATTTATTATTATGATGATGATCATTAATAGCAACCTCTTAGATTTATAAAGCACCTTTCTCCTAACAATCTCTATCCTAGAGCTTGTCTCATTTATCCTCACAGATCTCCAGGGAAGAGGAGGAGGCAATATTATCATTTTTACATTATGGATTGCTATGATCAAGAAGTTTTTATTGCAGTGCCTATTTCCATGTGGAACTGTGTTAGATGCTGCATGAAGAGATTCCACAAATTCATCAAGTATTTTGATGAATGTCTTTTGTGTGCCAGGATAATTCTGTGATGTTGATATTATATGATCCCGTTTTACAGATGAAGAAATGAAGTCTCAGAGAGGTTTAATGACTTGCTCGGCAGCATACATGAGTGAATGAATAAAATGTTCCTGACCTCACCCAGAAGATAGTATTACAGATAATGCATAGCCTTTGTTGAGCATTTACTAGGTGCCAGGGGCTATGCTAAGAAAAAGATAGGAAATATCTTTGTTAATCCATTTAACAATCCTACATGTCTGCTATTATGTTAGTGATCTATAGTCATCTCCACATACCAGATGAGGCATAGAGAGGTTGAGTACCTCGCCCATGTGAAGCCACTCATCTGGTAAGTAACTGACTTTGAGAGGGAGAAGAGCAGGATGGACCCAGGTTGCCAGTGTTGGATTCTAGTTCTAATAGTTGCTATGTGATCCTGGACAAGTCTCTTAAATTTTCAATGCCTCATTTTTTTTCATTTGTAAAATGGGAATAATACAAGTATCTACTTTATAGAGTTGTTGTATGTGTCAAATACAATTTTATGTATACATAAATATGTGTGTGTGTGTGTGTGTGTGTGTGTGTGTGTGTGTGTGCATATGTTTGTATTTCCCTCCCTCCCTCCCTCCCTCCCTATCTTAGAATTCTGACTTGCATATGTTAGCTATGGGTATCTGAGATCCAAATCCAGGCATTCTGACTCTGGAATTTTATACTATTTTGCCTCAAAAAATAATTCTTTTTAAGAGAAGAAACAGTAACATTTGAACTGAATTTCCAAAGGACACACAGTCAGCTAGAACAAGTTCTAGCGATCTTGTTCTAGCTCAGTGAATGGAGAACAACATACAATAACTGAGTGATCAGTAGGTAGAGTGGGCTTTTTTATACCTTTGTAATTCTCCCAAGAATCAGAGCTTTGGGGCCTGAGCATCTTTGGATTTCCTTTGTGTAGAGGTCATTTAAATTATTTCCTTAGAAGGTACATGGAAATTCTGCCAGCCATGAAGGTTGTTGTATACTACCTCTGGTTATTGGAAGATTTTTTTGAGGAGATTCCAAAATTGTGTTTGAATGCGTGTTGACAAACTGATTTTTCTTTGAAGATTTAGCCTAATGAATATGGGCCAATCTCTTCATTACCAACCAACAAACAAAAAACAAATAAACATCCCATAAAATGCTGCATTAACCTCAGAGACTACAGTGGAACTACTTAGGTATGGGAAGCTTAAGCTTTGCCATAAACTAAAACTTCCAACTAAATTCTTAACAATTCCTTTTAAAAGACATTTATCGAATATTTTATTTTTCTTCCAAACCTTTGAAACCTGTATCAATAGACTAAGTCCTATCGTTTTCCCACACAATCCAATAGAAGTTTACCAGTATCATATGTATAGTGTGAGCTCTATCTACTTGAAGCAGAAATATAATCTATGTTTATTATCTAGGGTAGGTAAATTTAAAAGCACTCACCAAATTGGTACCAATGCAAAAAATAAAAAAGGGGTGATGTCCAATCATTATTTTTATTGGAAAAAACCTTATGTGGTATAGCTGAGCTATTTAAGTCCCAAGGTTTGCCATTTAGGCAAAGGATATAATAAAACCTATTTCCATTGAAGAATATATGTGCCTTAATAGTGATAGTTACCATTTGTTCAGCATAATCCAGTAAAACAGGCATGATTATCCCCACTGTATAGATGGTGGGATTAAAAGTTTTGAGAGGTCCAGTATCACTTTCCTGAGATGATAGGGCCAGTATTTGGACCTAGATCTATTTGAATCCCAATCTATGCTCTTTATTACTGTCTTATCCATGATATACTGTCCACTAAGTGGTAGAGACCAAATTTGAATTCTTGTATTTGACAGCCCATATCATTGTATAGCACTTCATTATCTTTCTAGAAGTGTATTTGTTCTGTTTCTCTGAAGAGCTTTATTCTTTGGAGATAGTCAATCATTATATTTCTTTTATATGGAAGGCAAACATCCAAAAGATGTAATTTGAAGCCAAGACTTTCATGCTTGATTTAGATCAAGTTTCTCTAATTCATACCATTATGGCAGAGATATCTGTAAACTAAACAAAAATAATTCTAAGTTCCTACTCTTGACCCACATTAGCTTAATCAATAAGGCAATTTGTTCATGTTCCAATATAGATCAAAGAAGAGGGACAATCCATTGGGTTTTTAACTATTCAGTAATAGAACGATTATACCCAAACTCCTATTGCTCTGTAGAAATAAAAATCCTCATTCAGTATGTTTCTGTGATTTGAAAGGTACAAGAGAGGCAGCATGGTATGTTCAAAAGAATACTGGAGCTCTACCTTTTGCCCCTGTGTAGCTCAAGGGGATTTAGACTGTGGCCTGCTGTTTACAGAGTAGGAGGAAAAAAACAGGCTTTACTGGCCTTGGGTCTGCTAGTTGGACAAGCCTGTCAGTTTCTCAGAGCCTCATCCCTTTCCTGCTAAAGTGGAATTGGTCCTCTCTGCCCTGACTCCCAGGAAGATAATGAGGATCAAATGAGAGAGCACACACAATTGTTTCGAAAACTACAAACAGCTACGTGTACTTAAAATACAATTATGATTATGCTAGGGAGGAGAGCACCCCTAATGGAAGGAGGTGTACTTGTCCTTCACGAACCCTCTCGCTTTCCTCCACCTTGCCTTCTCTTCATACATTTGTCTCCCTTTCCCTCCCTCACTTTCATCTGCTGCCTCCTTTTCTCCCTCCTGCTGGAGTTTATGACCTAGGCTAATGAGACAAATATGGCTCCTCACATCAAGGGTGGGGAATTAAGGCCTGGTTATAGCCCAATTTAATTTTCATGATCTCTTGAACAAGTGAAGGAATGCTTGGGAAGCAGGCTGCTCTTGGCCTGATGCCGGCCCAGCCCGAGTCGGGGCAGCCGTTACCCACACTAGCTCATCACACTCTTGGTAGACATTTCAATTAGAAGTCATTACCCTTCCTTCCATGCTTTCCTCGGCAGAGGCAGTGCCAGCCCTGGGTTTTGGTCCCAGTTCTGTCACTTAGCAAGTAACCTAGAGTCAGTCATTGAACTTCTCTAAACCTTAATTTCCTCACTTATAAAATGGGGGATATTTATGATATCTGACTACTTTTCACACAGGACTGTTTTAAGGATTGCTTTAAATTAGGTAAGCAAAGGTGATTTTAAACTGGGAAGTTCTATTTTTAAAAATTATTTTGTAGCATGCCTGATCATTTACAGTTTTTATGAATTCATTCAAGTAAATATTTTCATGAAATATTTTTGGGTAGCATCTTTGCCTTCCCTAGTTCTCCTGTGATTATCTGAAATATAAAGAAAGTACCTTTACCAGACTCTTCAGAGTTTAATAAACATTAAATATGCTATACCTTATATATGTAGTGCTAAGAAGTATAGAAGTTGGAATTCCATATAAACTCATTATTTTCCCACTCTTCAAACAAGGACTGTGTTTTTTACCTTGGTAAAGGGGGCCTTGGTGATATCTTTATTCCTATCTTTGGACTCCCAATTTTATCAGGGTTTCCCTGTATTCACTGAGTCTTGCAAATGACTGGATTCCCCGTCCAGGACCTGGACTATTCTCTTGTCTGTGTGGACACAGGCGCTGTCCCCTAGGTTGCTTGGCTGATGTGCTCTTCACTCATTAAATGCATGAGCTATTTCCTTTGCAGCTTGCTTTTTCTGCCAAGGGAAAGTAGCTGAATTAATTTCACTGATGGTTGCAGTTTTGTTTCTCCTCTTTTCTGTCTTGTACTGTCTGAGGTTGAAGAGTCACTTATTGTATTAATTGAGTCCTCTGAGGACCTCTTTGCTGACACAATTCTCAATGCTACCTATCCCTCTCTATTTTTTTGTTTTTAAGATTTTATTTCTTAGAGTAGTTTTAGGTTCATAGCAAACTTGAGAGGAAAGTACAGAGATTTCCCACATTCCCCCTCCCTCTCCATGTGTGTAACTTCCCCCATTATGAACATCTCCCACTAGGGTTGGGACATTTGTTCTAATTGATGAACTACTTTGACACATCATAATTACCCAAAGTCTGTAGTTTACCTTAAGGCTAACTATTGGTGTTACACATCCTATGGGTTTGGACAAATGTGTAGTGACATGTATCCACCATAATGGTATCATACAGAGTATTCTCATTGCCTTAAAAATCATCTGTGTTCCACCTATTCATCTCTCCCTCTACCCTCTACCCCTGGCAACTACTTATCTTTTTTCTTGTTGCCATAGTTTTACCTTTTTCAGAATGTCATCTAATTGGAGTCATGTATGTAGCATTTTCAGATTGATTTCTTCTACATAGTAATATACATTTAAAGCTTTTTTATGTCTTTTCATGACTGGATAGCTCATTTCTTTTTTGGCATTGAACAATATTCCATTGTCTGGATATAGTACAGTTTATTTATTCATTCACCTACTGAAGGACATCTTGGCTGCTTCTAAATTTTGGCAGTTAGGAATAAAGTTGCTATAAATATCCATGCTCAGGTTTTTGTGTGGACATAAGATTTCACCTCTTTTGGGTAAATATCAAGGAGCACAATTGTAGGATTGTATGGTAAGAATATGTTTAGTTTTATAAGAAGCTGTCAAACTGTCTTCCAAAGTGGCTGGACCATTTCACATTCCCACCAGCAGTGAATGAGAGTTCTTGTTGCTCCACATCTTCATCAGTATTTGGTGGCGTCAGTGTTTTGAATTTTGCATATTCCGATAGATGTGTAGTGGTATCTCGTTGTTATAATTTGCATTTCCCTAATGAGACATGATATTGAGCATCTTTTCTTTCTTTCTTTCTTTCTTTCTTTCTTTCTTTCTTTCTTTCTTTCTTTCTTTCTTTCTTTCTTTCTTTCTTTC
>NW_024412401.1:30978951-31033503 GCF_014898765.1 Herpailurus yagouaroundi
TTCTTTCTTTCTTTCTTTCTTTCTTTCTTTCTTTCTTTCTTTCTTTCATCTGTATATATTCTTTGGTGAGGTGTCTGTGAAACTCTTTGGCCCTTTTTAAAATTGGATTATTTCTTGTTGAAATTTAAAAGTTTTTCGTATATTTTGGATAACAGTCCTTTATCAGATGGATCCTTTGCAAATATTTTCTTCTAGACTGTGGCTTGTCTTCTCATTATCTAGGTATTATCCTTTGCAGAGCAGGCATTTTTTATTTTAATGAAGTCTAGCTTATTATTTTTTGCTTGGATCATGCCTTTCATGTTGTATCTCAAAAGTTGTCACTATACCCAATAGTAATCTATGTTTTAATCTATGCTATCTTCTAGGAGTTTTATACATTTGCATTTTACATTTAAGTCTGTGATCCATCTTGAGTTAATTTTTGTGTAGGGTATAAGGTCTGTGTCTAAATTCACTTTTTGCATGTGGATACCTAGTTGTTTCAGCACCATTTATTAAAAAGATTATCTTTGCTCCATTTTATTGCCTTTGCTACTTTGTCAAAGATCAGTTGGCTACATTTATGTAGGTTTATTTCTGGACTCCCTATTCTATTTCCTTGATCTATTTGCCTATTCTTTTGCCGATACCATGCTGTCATGATTCCTGTAGCTTTATAGTAAGTCTTGACATCAAGTAGTGTCAGTCTTCCAACTTTGTTCTCCTTTGATATTGTGTTAGCTATTCTGGGTCTTTTGCCCTTCCCTATAAACTTTAGAATTAGTTTGTCAATATCTGAAAAAGAATAACTGGCTAGGATTTTGATTGAGATTGAGTTGAATCCATAAAATTGAGAAGAATTGGCATCTTGACAATATTGAGCCTTTCTATCCATGAACATGGAATACCTCTCCACTTATTTAATTCTTCTTTTATTTCATTCATCAGTTTTGTAGTTTTCTTCATATAGATCTCATACATATTTTGTTAGATTTATACCTTAGTATTTCATTTTTGGGGGTTACCAATGTAAATGGTGTTGTGTGTTTTTTATTTTAAATGCTATTTGTTCATTGCTGGTATATAAGAAAGCAGTTGACTTTTGTGTATTAACCTTCTATGCTGCACTAATTTGTTCCAAGAAGGTTTTTTTTTTTTTTTGTAGATTCTTTTATATTTTCTACACAGATGATATCATCTGCAAACAAAGTTTTATATTTTTCTTTCCAATCTGTGTATCTTTTCCTTTTCTTAAACTTTATTTTTTTTAATTATTTTTTTAAATTTTTAACATTTTTATTTATTCTTGAGAGACAGAGAGAGACAGAGTATGAGCAGGGGAGGGGCAGAGAGAGAAAGAGACACAGAATTCGAAGCAGGCTCCAGGCTCTGAGCTGTCAGCGCAGAGCCCGACACGGGACT
Source organism: Herpailurus yagouaroundi (assembly GCF_014898765.1). Taxonomy (NCBI): domain Eukaryota; kingdom Metazoa; phylum Chordata; class Mammalia; order Carnivora; family Felidae; genus Herpailurus; species Herpailurus yagouaroundi. Next base: position 30,980,356 of record NW_024412401.1, read on the forward strand.
CGAATTCACAAACTGCGAGATCATGACCTGAGCCAAAGTCGGGCACTCAACCGACTGAGCCACCAGACACCCCTTTTCCTTTTCTGGCCATATTACCCTAACAAGGACTTTTAGTACAGTATTGAAAAAGAGTGGTAGGAGAATCCCTTGCCTTGTACCTGATCTTAGTGGGAAAGCTTAGAGTCTCATCAGTGAGTGTGATATTAGGTATAGGGTTTTTGTAGATATTCTTTATCAAGTTGAAGAAGTTCCCTTTAATTTCTAGTTTATTTAAAAAAAAAAAAAACCTTAAATCATGGATGGGTGTTAGATTTTGTTAAATACTTTCTCTATATTTATTTATATGATCATATGATTTTTATTTTTTAGCCTGTTGATGTGATGGCTACCTCTATATTTTTATTAATAAAATACAGTTTTGTTAGAAATATCTTATTTAAATTATATTTTTGACAAGTTTTCCCCTCTCTTTGTCCTCTAAATGTTTTCATGCTCCAGAACCCCCTGCCCCCAGGCTTCTTTTTATTTGTATTCACTCTGTAGATGACTTCATCGAGTCCAAAGGCTTACTTATCATCCATAACTGAGAGTAGGGGATTCATAACATTGAGACCTGAAAATATCTCTGGTTCTTCCACTCCAACCACAAGTACATTTATTTCTTTTGAGTTAACCAGGTGCCAGGATCTTTCAGTGACTGGGTATGGATAAGGCCTTAGGCTTTGCTGAGGTACTTTGAAAGAAATTGATGGGATTTCTCCTGTTTTTGGGGGAGTCACCCGGAGAAATAATCAGAGATCGAAGATGAGGAAAGGAGATTGTTGGTTCTGGGAAGAGGCTGGTTTTCAGAGATCTTTGGACATTTGAAAAAAGCCAGTAGCAATTCATGGCAGTGTGCTCATTTCCTTAACCTACAAAAGGGCAGGAGGAAGTTGAAAGGAGTGGGCTGTCTTTCCTTTTCTCCATGTTGAAGGAGTTTTGGTAGAACTGAGAGTAGAGGGGCTTCTCCTAGCAGCCTCTGTGGAGGCTGATAGCCTGCTCTTAAACCACAAGTCCATAGGGTAAGATATACCTTGAGCTTTTACCTTCTTTCAGATTCCCCTAATTGAGGATATCCTAACATTTAGGGTTGATGAGCCCCAACAATCAGTAAAGGAGAGAAGAAATCAGATGAACAATTAGGACACAAACATGGTGAAATAAATCTACGAGAGGAGATGGATGATCATTGAATGAGACAGAGGGAATGACAGAGGGGGAAAGATATAACATAACCTTCTTTATAATTTAATTTTTTTTTAATGTTTGTTTATTCTTGAGACAGAGAGCATGAACAGGGGAGAGGCAGAGAGAGAGGGAGACAAAGAATCTGAAACAGGCTCCAGGCTCTGAGCTGTCAGCACAGAGCCTGGCGTGGGGCTCAAACCCACAAACTGAGATCATGACCTGAGCCGAAGTCGGACGCTTAACTGACTGAGCCACCCAGATGCCCCTATAACTTAATTTTTAAGGTAAAAATTAGACTGTTTGAGTTAAAGGAGAGGATGATTAATGTTGAGGTCCAGATTAATGATCTGGAGAGATAAATAAAAGAATTATCTTAAAACATTTCTTTGGTACGGCTCTCCTTCTCCATCCCCTCCAACCTAGTCATTCCAAATGAGAAACAGAGACAAGGACTTGGGTGCAGGCAGTGTGTTTTAGAGATGATTCCTGACAGCCGGAGTGAGACAGGACAGAGAATAAAACAGGGGATGAGTAAAATCCAATATGAGGATGCACTGTTGAAGTCTCTGCTGTGGGCAACGAGACTCAATTCCACGGAGACCTCTTGAGAACTATACAGAATTCTTCCTGGAATTGAGCCCCTGAAGGAAAGGAGTCTAGAGCATTTAACTACTGTCTTCCATTTCCCATTAATTGAGGGGTGCCCCGGGAACGTTAATTCCTCTGTATTTCAAGATGTGAGCAGTGGTTGAAGTGGACAGCTTGTCAGCACAAGGCGAGTTTGAGCACACATGGCACTGTCCATTGCAGCTGCAGTTGGCATCAGAGATTGGCCAAGTGGATGTGAAGCAGGGCACCAGTCATTCATGTTACGAATACTTAATCAAAAAGATAAAAATAAGGAAAGCTTGAAAGAAAAAGTGACAGGGGCAGAAATTCAAGAGACCCAACACACAAATATATGATATTGCAGAAGGAAAGTATAGATGGAGAGGAAGCAGTAGGTAAAAAACAATCCTTGGTACTGCCTTTCTGTTTTCTGTTTTTGAGAATTTGACTACCTTAGATCCTTCATGTGAGTGGAATCATACTATGTGTCCTTTTGTAACTGGTTTATTTTGCTTAGCATAATGCCCTTGATGTTCATCCATATTACAGCATGTGGTGTGATTTCCTTCTTTTTAAAGGCTATGTAATATTACATTGTATGTATATACCAATTTTTTTTTTTTTTAAAGTACATTCACCCGTTGGTGGACTTTTGGACTGCTTTCTACTCTTGCTATTGTGAATAGTGCTCCCTTGAATATGGATGTACAAATATCTCTTTGGGATCCTGCTTTAAATTTTTTGGATATATATCTATAAGTGGAATTGTGGGATCATGTAGTAATTCTGTTTTTAATCTTTTAAGGAACCACTGTACCATTTTCCATAATGGTTACACCATTTTATGTTCTTATCCCTGCCAGCACTTATTTCTGTTCTTTTGATTGTAGCCATCATGATGGGTGTGAGGTGATATCATTGTGGTTTTGACTTCCATTTCTGTAATGACTAGTGATGTTGAGAGATATAAATTTTTGTTGAATACACGAATACATACTGATCCTAGATAAAACCCTTCCAGAATGCCATCACCACTCCTTCCTGCCTCATCTTGGGTGAGCTTAGCATGCTAGGAGTTAGTATCAGAGGTAAAAGAATATCTAGGTTGAACTCAGTGTCCAAGTGCTCTCATGTGGGGTGGGTGGGGTAGCGGGAGTCTCCAGGCACAATATGTCAGATTATGTGTCATTATTGTGTTTCTGTGTTTTCTTTTCAGTCTGAAATAGGAAATCAGATAGTGGTTGGTAGGCCAAAGGGCTTGGTTCAGCTGCTTGCAGGAGAGGAGTTTGACTATTCAGAAATATGCAAGGTAACAAACCCCACCCATTCTGGTTAAAGGTCCGGGATGGCTTCCAGGCCCAGTGTAGGGAATGTGGATTGCAAGCCAGAAAGTCTCTGGTAAGGCAGAGGGCTTGCTAGGTTAGTGTGATCCTAAAGATGATTGATTTCCAAGCTAGGATGTATTCTTTTTTACTTTCTGACATTTCTCTCTTCTTCCTTGTGCTTAAACTAGGATTTATGGAAAATTATTTCTATGACTGGTAAAGCTAAAGCTGGGGGAAGGTCATGTCACCAGAGTTGAATAAAGCGGTCAAACTAAAAAATAGCTTCAGCCTAGAAACTGAGAAATGGAAAAAAATCTTAGTGCCCTGCACATCAGAAGGTTTATGTTCCACACCTGTTCTGACACTAAATTCTGGGTCATTGCAGGGTTTCATTTTTTTTTCATCTGTGAAATGAGGGGGATAGACAGGTTAATCTTAAAAGATCCTATCGATTCTGGGGGGAAAGTCAGCAATTTGGCATCTGATGATTCTTTTTAATTTGGTAAGTATTTATCAAGAATCCTCCATGGGGACTATGCTAGGTGTGGACTAAGCAGAAGTAAAAGAATTACAGTCTCTGCCCTTAAGAAGCTTTTGGTCTAGTGAGAGAGGCACGCAGGTAAACTATCAGGCAAATGAGCAACTAAGAACATGCTAGAGGTTTTTAAAAGGTTTTATGGAATATTGTTGAAGGAAGAAGTTAATTCTGCATGGTGGAGTCAGGAGAGAATACAGGAAGAGGTGCCATTTGACTTGAGATCTTTAAGGAAGACTTCGATGGAGAAGGGAAGAAGAAAAATCCTGGGAGTGGGATGTATGTATGTAATCTCAAGGAAGCATAATGATCCATGGTAAACCAGGGAACTGATTTTAGTTCATTATGGAGTATGGGTTCATGAGATGAAGACAGTGGCTGAAGGTGAGGCTGAAGGAGTAGATTGGGACCAGATTGATAGAGAACTTGAAGACCATTTTTTTCTTCTTTAGGTACTTGTAGTTTATCAATTAGGAATGTTTTAGGTCACAAGTAACAGACTATCCAGCTGACAATGGCTTAAGTAATACAGACATTTAATTTTCTCATAGAGCAAGAAGTCTAGAGATCACTCCAATTGGTGCAGCATCTGAACAATATCTGCAATAGCTCAGGATCTTCCTGTTGTTTCTCTTGCATCACCTCTTACAAAATTATTTTCAAGGTAGGAAGAAAGGGGAAGAAATAGTGCTGGAAACCTCTCTTTTTGAGTTTGTACCAATTTTCCTGGACATTTTCCGGATGACTTCCCCTTATGTCTCCCTGACAAAAGCTGTATCACATGCTTGTCCCTAGCTGGCTACATAGTGAGGTTGGAAAAGTAAGCATTTGAATGGGGAGTGATTGACATAAGGTATTTTTAATCATACCCTGGAATTTGGGAGGGATGTGCTCCTCCTGAATACATTATCTGCCTAATGCTTGAATAAAATCTAGGTTTGGTTAGCTAGGAAAAAGGGGAAAGAATGGAGATTGAGTAGTCAACCAAAAGTGTCCAGCAAGGAAGCCAGGGAGTTTTTTAAGCAGAAGGAGTGACATGATCTGATTTGTGGTTTATGATGGTTTTTCTGGAAAATAGATTGAGAGAGCCTTCCTATTCTGAAGCATGGGCATCAATTTATCTTACAGAGTGTTAAATTCTAATAAGGTCAGAGTAAATCTTACAGAGCACTCAGCAGAGTGAATATCTCAAAACTTTTACCTTGTGAAGAAAGATCCAAATCTTTGATTCCAGAAATAAAATTTCTTTTTGAATAATTAAAGCCTATGTCATTGTGATTGATGGGCCAGGAAAATGTTTTAACATTTTTTTCATGAAAAAAATGTTTCTTTCCCTTTGAAACTTTGGATATTTTTATTTCTTTCACAGACTGGGGTCTTTAGCTACAGATGCCCTTTACTATTCACAAATGAATGGCACCATATTTAGACAATTATATGACTTTTCTGGTGGCTCACAAGAATAGTTTCTAACAACTGCATATGTGACCTAGGTAAACATGACATTACCTGTAGTGTTGACCAGCATTTTGGTTTTGTGAAGCATAGAGATTAGTAAGACAGAAAGAATGTGATCTGAGCCGAAGAGATTTTGAGATGTAAGTAAGTGCAGAACATAGAAAAATAATTAGGGATATAGTCACTCATTAATACATGATCTTGGACATGTTGTTTAAATTCCCAGAGCTTCACTGATGCTTAAGTGATCATATAAGATGATGGGTTAGTGCTCACCAAATATCGTGTTCTCATCTACAATCTCCTTTTTTGTAGGTAGGTTCTGACCATGAGACTAATGCCAGCCAATGAAACGTGAGCAGAACTAATGTCAATCCATTTGGGTCAAAGACAATAAGAACCAGTATACCTCCTCTGTCTTTTCTCCTACTTGTACTGACCTTGGATGTTAGGTGTTTCAGAGGGCATAGCTACAGGTTCAAGGAGAGTTACTTACCCGCCTTTGCATTAGCAAGAAATAATCCTATCCAGATAATATAGATGAGAAAATGCCTTGAAAGTGGTAGTTACTACTACTGGTGTTATTATGATAACAAGTAATGCTTTCACTGCTGCCTCAGCTCATAGAAGTTAATCCTCAACTGGTTTAGTAGGGTTCTACTTTGTTCAGGGAGCAAGGCTTTCCTTTCAAACCCTGCTCCTTCACAAGGTGTCAAAGGTAAAATACAGAGTACTCTCTACTCAGGGAGCTTACAAATACATTGGGCACTGGAGTGTCCATACTTGAAAAGAAATCAGTGCAGAGTCTCAACCTGGCTTTCAAGTTGACAGGTCCTTCTTCATTCATATTTAACTGCTTCCACTCCTTCCTCTCCATTTTCAGTCTCTCCTCTACCTTCTCATCCTTCTATTTCTATTTCTCAGGCAAATATAGTCTTTAGAAGTAAAAATACATGCATGCAAAAATTTGTCTTGTATTTAGATCAGGGGTTTCTTTGTACCTTTATTTGTGCTTTGGTGAAGGCAGAGTAGGGGGAAAATGCCCTCAGCTAAGAGTGAGGGAGCAAAAGAACTGAGAAATATGCTGAAACACATAGATTATGATTTTGAGTTATAACCTGTTATATCATTATCTTTGATGGCATGATTATTAATAATGAATAGATGAAACATGGGTTGCTGAGAGACAATGTAATATAACAAGAAGGGAATTCATGGAAACAATTTTTGAGAAATGTATTAAATGGTTTTCAATCACCTTGAACCATCAAAACACTTTTCATGTGCTTGTAACAGAAATAAGCAATAAGCTGTATTTGGGTGCACATAGGTGTCAATACGAATGAAGAAGCAGAGCAACCAACAGTTTCAAGAAAAGATTTCTAAAGCTACCAATACTTTATCACCTTCTTTTAATCTCATCTTCTGACATGGTCCCAATGAGCCTTGCTTCCTAGTACTCTTGCCCCTATGTAATCCTCTCTTCTTGAATATCAGCTGGTCCGAGGGGCTTGCTTCTAATCAATAGAGTATGACCAAAATATAAGCGTGTTACTTTCAATACTAGGTTATAAAAGATTGTGACTTTCATTTTGTTAACACTCTCTCCTGGTCTTCTTCTTTGCCCACTCTGATGAAGTCAGTTGCTGTGGGGGGAGGCCCTGATACATTGCTGGAGACACGGGTATGGGGAAGACTAAATCCTTTCTTTTGAGGAGTTTGTAATCTACAGAAACAATATAATGCGTGTTTTAATAGAGCTGTATACAGAGGGCTGTGGCAACAGAGATGAAGGAGCAATTAATTGAAATTATCAATAAGTAATATCTATAACTGGAGAAATCAATGTGAGTTTTTTGAAAATGCAAAGCAGACGGTCTTTATAGCCTACAGATGGAGGAGCAGAGAGTTATAGATAGAGAAATTGAGACCTGATAATATTTGGCTCTGGTCCAAGGAGGTGACCAGCTGGATGGAAACCAACATGGATCACCTTAAAAAATGCAAATGACTCGGAAGACAGCAGAGAACAAAGTAACAGCAAAAAATGTTTGAGGAAGACCCAGATGGAAACCCAGATCTTAGCTACTCCTGACTGACGATTTCCCCAGTGGTTATCAAGGATGGTTTGAAACTTGACAAGATTACATCTATAGGAATCCCTGCCTATTATCTTCTGTTACCATATCTTTATAGGTAAATTATCTTCAAACAATATTTACAAAGCTCTATTATCTCCTTTTAAAAACTTTTTGCTAAAGCAAAACAAACACAGAAAAATATGTAAATCATAAAAGTACAGCTTGATGAATTTTTACTAACTGAATACACCCATGGGGCCAACACACAGATAAAAATAGAACATCACCGGTGCTCCAGAAGATTTCTTCATACTTCCTTCAAGTCCCTCTTAACTTTTGAAGAACTTTTTATTTTCAAATAGTTTTAGGCTTATAGAACAGTTGCAAAATAGTATAGGGTTCCTGTATACACCTCACTGTTTTCCCTAATGTTAACATTTGACTTAATTATAATAAAATTAACGAGACACAGGACCCAGCTTGAACTAACTCCTAATGCCCAAAAAACATGGGTGATTTAAGCAACATCAATAACAATAACAAAGCAATGGATTTTAACCTAAAGGATAAAGTAAATATCCATGAGCGATATGTATATAAATAATTGCATCAACAAATGCAAGAGGAGGGGCGCCTGGGTGGCTCAGTCGGTTAAGCGTCTGACTTCAGCTCAGGTCATGATCTCGCGGTTCATGAGTTCAAGCCCCACGTCAGGCTCTGTGCTGACAGCTCAGAGCCTGGAGCCTGTTTCAGATTCTGTGTCTCCCTCTCTCTCTGCCCCTCCCCTGCTCATGCTCTGTCTCTCTCTGTCTCAAAAATGAATAAAAACATGAAAAAAAATAAAAATAAATGCGAGAGAAAGGACAGCTCTTTTAAAGTAGAATTCCAATTAATAAATGTAACAGAAATGATAGAAATAGATCATCATTAGGGAAACACCACATTGATAATTGTGGAAGGAAAGAATCATTGATAGATGTTAAAGGTAGTAGGAAAAAGTATGCTGAGAAATAGGACATTTGCATAGTCTCAAAGTATCCCCCCATAAAATACTTACTAATTACACAGGGGAGACTAGTCACTTTCTAAATGGAGAAACGTAGCAGACACCGTGTTAACCTATCAACAACCTAGAATCACTCCCCTCCCCCACCCCCCACCCCCCCTCCGCAAGGATAAGATGTATTGACGTCCTCTACCTCCTGATATGATGCACTGAGAAGGGCACAGCATCACTTCTGCAATACTCTTGCCCAAATAACATAACCTCAATTTAAGCATCAAAAACATAGAACAAGCCAAAACTGAGGAACATTCCACAGAATAACTGTGCAGTTCTCTTTAAAAGGGCCCAGGTGATGAAAGACAAAGACTGAGGAACTCTTCCCCAGACTGGAGGAGGCCCCAAGGAGACATGAGGACTTAATGCAGTGTGGGATCCTGGATTGGAACCTGGACCAGGAAAAAGAACAATAGCGAAAAAACTGGCAAAAGTCAAGTAAAGTCTGTGCATTAGCTGGTAGATCAATGTGAATGTCTTTTTTGCTTTTTGAAAGATGAAAGAATAACGGCAGCTAATACATACATACTACTTACTTTATGCCGCCAGATCCCATATCCATTTTACAGATGAGGAAACAGAGGCACAGACAGATTAACTTGTGTTCAGCTACAGTTACACAGCTCATGAGCAGCAGAGCAGGGATCGTACCCAGGTTCTCTGGCTCCCAGAGTCCATGTGTAACCTCCGTGCCTTCTGTCTGTCGAGCATGCTTCCTTCAGAGATTGTCGAGGGCACATTCTGGGCCCTGGGCTCTTGAGCCAGCAGACCGAAACACGGCATTTCCCCACCATCTTCAGAGTGGGTGTGGAGCCAAGGCCTTCCTTCCTGGCTGGGATGCCCCTTTACAAAGACATTTTTTTCTGAGATTCTAAAATAGAAGCTTGGGGCTCTGTCTTCCCACAGAAAGTATCGACATCTATATTTATCCCTTTTCCAGAAGCTGAGGAGACCCAGTTCATGCTAATTGCAGTTTACCAAACAAGCTGATTCTTAACCCCATGAATATTTTTGCCATTGAAAGCGCCTACAACTTGTGAAAATGAACAAATGGCAAACTGCTCTGCTCTTTTCGCCTCCCACATATGATTATATTTTGTTGCCTGTTAACTCTGCAGTTGTACCGCAGGCATCACAGAGACGTGACCAAGGATCCCAGCCACCCCCAGCTGGAGCACAGCATGGACTTGGGGTTGGTTATACGCAAAACTCAGGGATTGGGACAACCTGGCGGGACACTGCTGGGAATGAGGTCCTTGGAGGATTCTTAGGCTGGAAATCGGGATTTAATTATTTATTTTTTTAACCTTTTATAAGGTCTGTCTTTAAAGCCGTTTCATAATTAACAGATGTGTGCAGGGAGATTAGAATAATGAGCACACATATACCCGTCACGTGGATCCAGCAACTGTCCACATTTTGCCAAATGTACTTTATACATACATACTACACACACACACACACACTCACTCACTCACTCACTCACTCACTGCTGAGTGATTTCAAAGGAAACCACAGATCCCGTGTATCCAGTGGTCAAATGGGAGGCAGCATGTTGCAAGGTCTGCAGTCCTGGAGCTGACCTGAGGTACATTCTGCTCTTTTTTTTTTTTTTTTTTTTTTTTTTGCAGAGTTCGAAGATATTCAGGAATGAGCGGTATTGAGTGGCCAACAGGGTAGAATGATAACTACAGAGATTAATGCCCTGTCGTAAAATTATAGAAAGTAAATGCTGGAAGTTCTATTCCATTCTCTGGCTCCAGGTTCCCCTTCCTCTCTTTTTGCTCTTCTGCCTTATGCTTTACTTAAATTGGTTCACTTCACCATCAGAACACATGTTCTGAGCTTCCCTACCCTTGTCTTTATTCATGATTTTTCCTTCATTTGGTTCTTCTCTCTTTCATCCTTTACCACCACCTTCCTCCTCTCTTCAACTGCCCAAATCTTACTCATTTTCCAAGACCTGACTGAATGGCACTTTATTCCAGAATGCACCTCTTTTTTCAATGTCTCTCTCTCCTCTCCCACGATACAGAACTATTACTTCCCTGCTCTGAGCTCCTATTCATTTTATCCATAATGCTTCTGTATCCCCTGCCACTTTTGATTTTTCCTTTTTAAACTTAGTGGTGTGTATAATGTATCTTTTCCTATAGATTATAAGCTTCTTGAGAGTAGCTGCACATCTGTTGATCCTTAGAGTTCTCTCGGTGCCTTGTACCTAACAGTGCTTAATTATTGCTTCTATGTGAAGGTCTGAAGGCCCCATAATGATAGCCTAACTCAGTAAGGTTCAGAAATTAGTGTAGCCGCTTGGAGCCCACCTTTCCAATGTATCATTATTTGGTTTGGATGGCTAGAGAAATCTAGAGAGTATTAAGACCCTTTTCAGGCCTGTAGTCTCTTGGGACAGCTTCAGTGGGTACCACTGTCTCCTAGTGCAGTCAGGGTCCTTGTGGTGCTGCTGTCTGGTCCATCAGAGCAAGGGTGAGAATACCAGTATGCTACTTCAAGGGCCAGAGCACTGGCAGATGGCAAGGATTTTTGGTCGTCTCTAACAGGCTGGATTCCCAATGCAGTTGGAAGTAAAAAAAAAAAAAAAAAGAGCAAAGAGACCAATTCAGGAAATACATCCTTCTTTATTGAGAGAAGATTCATTTTACGTGCTTTATGAGGTTAATGTCCCCTGCTCCTGATTACAAAAATCTGATTGGCATATTAATCAGGTTATAAAAGTGAGAGAAGGAAGACCCACAAACCAGGCAGCAGCTGCTCTTTTGCTGCCAAATCCATTCAGGATATAAAATTTTTGCTGAGATATTTATTGTAAAATAGGGTTTTTTTTTTCCTCCCCTTGCTTTTATTTTTAGTCAGCATTACCCCAGCATCTGTTCCACCTCATGTGAGAAATGTATTGGAATAGGGGGTGAGAGGAATGTACTTAGAAAATTGAGAAGGCTTATGCAGAGTGTGAGAAGCGAGGCAACACATCTTGATCTAATCAAAGACTGAGACTCTTGGGAGAAGTTTGCTTCCCTCCTCTTGAAGCTCATACCTTCAGATCCCAGAGCTTTGAGAGATACCTGAGAAACACTTAACTTTTGTCAGCAACATCCTCACCAAGTGCTTGTCCAACTTTTACTTGATTACTTTTGATGATGAGGAACTCATTACTTCTTGAAGCAGCATTAAAGAGGAAAGTAACACAGAGTGGTTTCCTAGATCTTGTTGCAAGAAACAAAAAGCCAGCAGAGGAGCCAGTCTGAGTCATATAGGGTGCAGGAAGTCACAGGCTTGTGTGGTTGCATGACACTCCTCTATTAAAAAGTTCTTCCTTGTTCATAGTTGAAGCTTCCACATGTGATTCCACCTTTGCTCCACTGAGCCATGTATAACAAATCTACTGCCTCTTCAGATATTTAAAGACTGGATTTCTCTACTGAATGTTTTCTTCTCCAAGTTAAATTTCCCCAGTCATTTCATCGGTTCCTCCCAAGGCCTTGTTTTCAGGGTTTTTACCATTCCAGGCACTCTTTCTCTGATCACCTGAGTATGGGTTCCAGACTTGAATTAATTGGTCTCCCTGAAGAGATGCTTGCAGTTGTAGGGAAGGAAAGAGATGCTGCTATCTTATCTGGGTGCCATTCTCTCTCCCCTCAAGTCAGCACTGATAGCCTGGGCTCTGGTTTACAGGTTATTGGAACTTGTTACAGAACTGAGTTGGTTTGTTTTATAAGGAAAACACCATATAACATAGATGCTGACAATTCAGGGCTGAAGGGAAAGCACCAATTTATTAAGGTATGTATTCTTACTCTTGCAGAAAATAATTTATGACGGGCTACAAAATTAAATCATACAAAACAGGATAGTCCGAAAAAACATCAGCAATAAGTTGGAAAAAATGAAGAGGTAATTGTATTAGGATCCCGAGATGAATTATAGGAATTAAGCACTAAACACTGTTCAAGGGTCCTTATAATAAAGACAAAATTGAAAACATAGTAAGTCTTTTTCTTTTTTCTTGGCGGAAAAGAAAAAGTGCCCATTTGGTGGACAAATTTTGTTGTGCCAAAAATTTACCCCATAATCTATTTATATTCCACCTTCTTCCCCCTGAAAGTAAGCTCTGTGGTGCTGGGGAGCCTGGCTATCTTGGTCACTGTCCTGCTCCTCTTACTGAATGTAGTTTTTACATATACAGACACTCAAAACAGTCTTTGAATTCCACAAAAGATCTGAGGCAGTTGATTATGATTATGAGGTCACTTTCAATAAAACATTATAAACTAGAAATCAGAATGAGGAGAACAGAAGAATGGAAAGAAGTGAAATATGAAGTTTGGTAACAGAAAGAACATAAGCTCACTGTGACAAAGGATTTTGACTGTGGGTGAACTTCAGATTTGATGCCAAGCTTGTGTTGGCAAAAGTGAGAAGGAAAATACGATCAGCATTGTGGATGATATGACCCACATAGAATAGTATTTCAGTCATTAGAAACAAACAAAACTTTTCCAAACACTGTTTTGGAGCACTGTTTTGGTAGAACCCCATGTGAAGGGCACAGAGGGTGTGGTGAGCAATGCCTCCAAACATTCCCTGTGACAATTCCTAATGGCTGTCCCTGGAGCATCCTGGGATGGTGGCGGAGGGACCACAGTGACCTGTAACTCAGTCAGCGAAGGTGAAGGACTGCCTCCCATGGCTCCTGACAGGAGGATGCTCAGGGATGTAGGGGATGTGCTCTTGAGCTCTTGCTTTGGCTTGGTCACTAAGAACTGAAAACGAACTCAAGTTTAGCTCCTACAAGAAAGAGGGAAGTGATCAGGGACCAGTATTGGGCCACTCACTTTGCTGGGGATTTTTACTCTGAATCCTGTAATGCAGATGAACTTGCTTTAATGAATCCTGAAGGGCCCATCACCTTGAGTTAACTGTAAATTATGTATCCAGGAAATTGAATGAATCAACCTGATTGATGTCATCTTAGTTTGGGTTCCCCTGGAGAAGCAGACTCAGAGACAAGCCCTTGTGTGCAGGTAGTTTATTTGGGAGGTGATCCCAGGAAGCTCAAATGCGGGAATGGGGAATGCAGGATAGAGAAAGAGGGGAAAAACAAGATGGTGTTTGTTAACGATTGGTTTGCCTTTCATCTGGAGAATAGACACTCAATTTTTCCCTCTTTGGGAAGATTTCTTTGATTCTCCAGCCAATTATGTTTTTACCTTTGTCGACTCCCATTGCATTTTGCACTTGGCTCTCCTGTATCACTAATAAGGTCATGTGATGTCTTGGCACTTGTAATACATTTGTCTTTTCTACTGGACTGTGAGTTCCTTGAGAAAAGAAACAATATTGTAACGTCTTCGTTCCAGCACATAAGTGTTCAAAACTATTTATTGATTATATTAATGTACAACCCTCACAGTCAAGTGGAGCAATCACGTCTTTGAGAATCCATCGCACAATTCTCTTCCATGTGGCTAGACCTGTCCTGAAGAAACAAATTCTTTGATAAAGGGTCAGCAGGAACCTCTCTCTTCTTTTGTAAGTAATACCACCAGAGGTGATTTTAGATTTTTGTTGCTATAGAAACCTCAGAAAGTACATTAACTTCAATGCAAAGGCATCTTATTCCTTAAAAATTTCATGTTTGAATGATTTAAATGCAGGTCCCAGCTGGGTGATTAAATGCGCTTCATATGAGGGAAGGAGTATAATGTTGTGGCTAAATGTGTAGGCTTTAGATTCAGGCTGCCTGGGTTCAACTGCTGGCTCCATCCCATAATGCCTGTGTGACCTTGAACAAGTCAGGTGAAGAAATTGAGGCTTAGAGACATTATGTATCTTTCTTGAGGATTCACAGCTCTACCACTTAAAACTTCTCATGATAGTTAATATTAGCTTCAGAAAGTTTTCCAAAGGCACACTCTTAGTAGGTGATGGAGTCAGAATTTGAACAAGATGAAAGAAAATAACTTCTTTTCTTTTTTCTCCCCCCCCCCTTTCCTTCCCTTTCTTCCCTTATTCTTTTCTGCAAGAAAATTCACTTTAACCCTTGTTGGAAAGGGGTTTAGTTACATTCATATGTGAAAAAGAGAGTATGTTTCTAGTAGCAGCCAATAGTTGGTTGTATCATTGCCCCTCACAAATATTATAATCCCTCTTGAATGGAAATACTTTATTTTAATAGCCCCCATTTACTGAGCCCCTACCACATATCATGTTTTTCACCTATATGATTTCTTACTCTCCTAATAATTCTGCAAAGCAAAATACATTGCCCCAAGGTGGTGTTCCTAGAAATAGGCTGTAAGACAAGGTTCAAGTACAAGTAGTTTGAGAAGTGGTCCCAGGAAATACTGGGAAGGAGTGAGGAAGTGAGCAGGGAAGGGGAGGTAGCCAGTTAAGGGTGTGTTGAGAAGTAAGTTAACAATGTGGGCAACTGGGGCTAATCCTGCTGGGCAACTCGGGAACCAGTGTGGGACAGGTGCCTCAGCGTTGTCGCAGCCACTGTGTGAGGAAGATAGGGTGTTTAATGCACTGGTTCCTTTTGCTCATTGGTTGAGGGCTGCACTCTGAGCATGTTAATTATTCCGTCCTTGTGGCCCGCCATGGGTGAGCAGAGGGGGCTCTTGTGGACAGAGAAATCCTTAGACAAGTAAGTGAAGATGCTGGCAGGTGGGGGGTTCAAGGGAATATGGGTGAAGACCTATAATGAATGCTACAGTTAATTACTATCTACATTTTAAGGATGAGGAAACGGAGGCTCAAAGAAGTCAGCTGACTTGCCTCTGCTCCCTAGCATATAAAATGTTGAATCTGGCTAGCATTAGAATGCAGGTTGTTGTGACTCCCACATCCAGACTCTTCCTACTCCTTGCATCATCCTGCCTTTCTTCACCAGGCTGGGGAGTAACTAGTCTGTGTGAACTCAAGCTAGCCTGAGGACTATGACTCCCTATGAAAGGGAATGTACTTTGGGGATGTTAGGGAGTTTGGAGTCATTAACCGTTGTGTTGCATAGTATTTGGAATCTATCCTGTCATGAATTGAACTGTGTCCTCCAAAACAGATAATGTTGAAGTCCTAACTCCTGGTATGGCAGAATGTGACCTTATTTGGAAATAGGATCATTGCAGTTGTAATTAGTGAAGACGAGGTCACGCGAGGGTAGGTTGGATCCCTAATCCAGTATGACTGGCATCCTTATAAGAAGAGGGCTGTGTGAAGATACAGACACACAGGGAGAATATCATGAGATGCCAAAGGCAGAATTTGGAGTGATGTAGCTGCAAGCCAGCAAATACCAAAGACGGCCAGCAAACCACCAGATGCAATAAAGGATTCCCCTGCTGACACCTTGATTTTAAAACTTCTAGCCTCCAGACTGCTGAGACAATAAATTTCTGTTGTTTTAAGTCACTCAGTTTGTGGTATTTTGTTATGGCAGCCCTAGGAAACTAATACACACCTATTTTTTTCTTTAATAAAGCTTTTACTGACAGTAGTGGTTGTGCACGAGGGGCATTTGGTGCCAGCTTGCAGAACTGTCTGAGTTGGGAGTTCCAGCTGCAGTTTGCATGACTCCCTTTCAGAGTGATGTGAGTGTCTTGGGCAATCAGTGCCTCTGACACAAAGAATATAAAACAACCAAGTTTGGATAAAAAGAATTTCTTCCTTTAGTACTTACTAGGCTCCACTCTGATTGATGTACTTAGCACTGCTTCCAGCTAAGGTAAAATAGATCCTATTTCATAGACAGGGAAACAGGAAAATAGGGCAGTTAAGGAATTTGGAATGAAGCCATCTGATGTAGCCTCTTACAAGCCTTTTTCCCTCTGATCCCTCAGGATCCCCATCAGCAGCTTTGCTACTCTGCTTCACTGGCAGAATCTGAGCCACTTGCCTAGGACAAAGTAAGACACTAAAAGAAGACTTAGCCTCAGAAATTACAGTCCTCAGACTTAGACAGAAGGAGAACTGCGCACACTCTCCAGGGAAGGAGAGTAAGGAGCTGGTCCCCAAAGGTGTTAAGAGCACCCAGAGATTGTAGGTGCTATGTCCCATGTGTCGCTGGAGAATCCTAGCCCACACCTGGAGGATGTGCATAGCTTGCTCTCTGCTTCTGTCATCTTAAGACAAGATCGTTTCAGTGCGGTTTCCATTCCCATCGCTTTGTACACTGACATAGAAAACAACTTCAAGTTCCTATGAATCTGGTTTCGGAGTATTTGGGGGTTGGTGCTGTGGGTGCAGCCGGCCATCAGCAAGAGGCCCCTAGGAAGTGTTATTCAAGGAGAGATGCTTGCCTTTGCATCTGCTTTGGCTATTGTTGGGCCACACATTCTATTGGGAAAAGTGCAGGTACTGGAGACAGGGATGTCTGGGTTCGAATACAGGAACTGCTTAGGATTTAATTGCTGTTTTCTTACGTATCTGTCACTGTAATATATTTGTAACTGCACAAAAATACCCATGCCACAGTGCTGGAGGATTACGTGAGGGTAAGAAAAGAACCTACATCACAGGGTTCTTAAGAGGATCAAATGTGGAAACCATGGGAAGTGTGGCTGTACCCACTGGACGCCTGTGTTCGCGGGATAGCAGTTAGCTCTTCTTATTGTTATTACAGTTACCAGTACTAACAGTGATAATGTAAGCAATATATCTGGCAGTACATACTTTTTTCCGAGACTGCTGATTTGACCACTGCAAATGTATACTGAGATATCAGAATGGGAAACAACCCTATCTATCTACCTACCTATATACGTACCTACCTCTCTTATTATCCAAATAAGTTCTTCTTTCCTTGGGCATTTGTGAAGAGAAAAGGAGAGTTGTTTTTTTTTTAATTTTTTTTTCAACGTTTATTTATTTTTGGGACAGAGGGAGACAGAGCATGAACAGGGGAGGGGCAGAGAGAGAGGGAGACACAGAATCGGAAACAGGCTCCAGGCTCTGAGCCATCAGCCCAGAGCCCGACGCGGGGCTCGAACTCACGGACCGCGAGATCGTGACCTGGCTGAAGTCGGACGCTTAACCGACTGTGCCACCCAGGCGCCCCGAGAAAAGGAGAGTTTTTGTGGCAGATAGAATTCACCCTTCAGAGTGACAGATAATAATATACAGGCATTGCCACAGGGTGGTCTAGGAGTAACCACCAATGCCTCCTCATTATGGTGGTGATTACCCTCTTAGTCAGGTGGGGCTTTCGTATTGCCTGTCCTGTTTATGGTCTAGATCAGTGGGCCTATGATTCCCTTGGAAACTATGTTAAAATGTACAATGAGATTCAAAGGTCTGGAGTAAAGCCTGAGGTTCTTCATTTCTAACAAGCTCCCAGGTGATGCCAGTGCTGCCCATGAACCACACTTTGAGTAGCAAGGCAACGGATACTCTATTCTCCTTACCTTGTTCTGTTGCATCTGTGGATTTAACTCTTTGTGGATTCTATTGCTCCTTGTTAGTTCACACAGACTGATTATTTTCTTGGCTCATTCGTTCCCTCAACATTCTCAATATTCACATAGTCATTACTGTGTGTTAGGAACTCTGGTGATCACTAACTATCACAGCTGATAGCCATGGGTTTGAATGTAATTGGTAAGAGTTCCAGTGTTGTCCATAGAAACAGAGCCCCTTGGTCATGAAGTCTACATTCGATATCCCCCTGCATCTTTCTTCCTATCAGAGCTGTGACCCAGGTTAGGAACAGGTGGTAGGGAAAGAAGTTATTCTTTCCAGATACAAGCTGGGTGGCTCTAGTCCCTATATCTGCTTTGCCTTTTCTTTAGCTCCTTGCCCATTTTGACACAACATTCCACTCCTTTGTCAGATGCTACTTGAAATAGAATCATAGGGTCATACTGACTTGTGCACAGCAGGTGACTCAGGTCAAGTCTTGAAGACATGTCTATCCTCTCAAGTCTTTCCATGTTTATTATCAAAAAAGTTTCTCCCAGCCCAGACTTTGCCCCATCTCACTGGCTCCTTTCTTCCCCTTCCCAGATCTCTCATCCTCAGATTTTTACCACTTATGCTGAGCCATTTGGCTCTGTCCTAGCTAATATTTGGGTACCAGTTTTGGCAACATGGGCTCTTGATTTGTTAGGCCCTCCATAGACGGTAGTGGGATGTTAAAAATAATAAACATTTCTTCCCTATAAAACAGAAAATTTCAGAATTGACCAGTGAAAAAGCATAGTATCTTGGTGTCCTACAGAAAGCCAGAATTGTGGGGCACCTGGGTGGCTCAGTCGGTTAAGTGTCCAACTCTTGATTTCAGCTCAGGTCATGATCTCATGGTTTGTGAGTTCGAGCCCCACATCAGGCTCTGTACTGATGGTGTGGAGCCTGCTTGGGCTTCTCTCTCTGTCCCTTCCCCCGTCTCTCTCTCTCTCAAAAATAAATAATCATTAAAAAATATTTTTAAACATAAAAAAAAGAATTGTTCTAAAGGAAATGATACACACTATAATTCACAATAGTACATCACCAGTGCCTCTTGCCACACTCATTCTGTAGATGGCTGAGCCAACCTTACAATTGCATCAGTTTGTTTCTGTTTTCAGTTTCAATGGAGAAACAGAAGCTGCTTGGCAGATTCTCAATACTGATGTCACAGTTTTTAATCCTTATGAATGAAATTGCTTAAGTTCAATCTATACAGTAAAGATTTCTTCGTGGATTTCTATTTCTCCAATGATTTCTGTTTTCATTTGCTATTGCACAAATCTGTGAAAATCCTAGAGGCAGAATATTCTTTCAGGAAAACTTGTTTTGTGAAATTCTTATTACAAAATGCCTCCTTCTCTGCACTGTTGTGAAGGGAGGGTCTTTATAGCGCTCTCTCTCTCTCTCTCTCTGGCTTTCAGTGGATGAAACAATTTCTGGGGTGAGTGTTGGCTTAAATAATTTTTTCCTTACATTTCTTAAAAGTCATTTACTCTGTGATTACTTCATGAGTCCCACTATCAAGTGTGTTTTCTCTGGCCACTCTCCACACCCTTGTCTCTGCCTGTAGCAGCTGGTCTTAAACACTATGCACTTGCTTTATTGTCTGGTTTTGTGCTTAACTGATTGATGCCCCGCTTACATGTGGACCACATACGTCAAGGAAGGAAATTATTATTTTTATGTTCTACATGTTTACTGAGGGTTTTGTCTTTTCTTCCTTGACCCAAACTCTGGGTTGCTGGTGTGTGAGCTTGTTTACTCTGAGTAAAACACAACTTCCAATTTGGAAGTGATATGACTTAACAAGTCTCGTAAAAAGAATTGGAAAGATCTCTGGACATCAAAGAGCTTTTACGTGCTGACATTTTTTAGAATGTAAAAGAGTCTGGAACATATGGATTAAATTCCTGTTAAAGCATAAAAATTGCTTGAGACAAGTCACATTTTGGATTTCTTCAACCTGTGTATTTTCTCCCCTCCTGGTTAATGTCCTGTTCCATTTTGGGGACTTTACTTGAGTAGTCAGAGACGATACCTTGATGAACCTATAATAGTCTATCCTAAAGAGGTTTCAAAGACCTGCTTTTTATTTTCAACTACTTTCAGCCTTTCTGGTGGATGGTTCTAATAGTCCAAATATGGGGTCTGGAGAAGAACTTTTGGGCAATGTTGTTACACCTTGAACATGCGTAGTTTCATTTTTTTCTGAATTTCTGGTGAGAAGGATAGACTGTAAGTTGTTGTGGTTGACCACAAATTCCTTTTTGAAACTTTTTATTGAGCTGATTATTATAGCCTCTTGGTTTTTTTCTCTACCTCTCTGGCTATTCCTTCTCAGACTCTATTGTGAACAGCAGGAGGCCTGAGGCTTTGCTCACTGTTGTATCTCTGGACTCTGAACAGTGCCTGCCATATAGCTGGTGTTCAACAGACGTTTGTTGACTGGATCACTGAGTCTTCTGAATGGAGTCATCTTCAAGGATTTATCCTTGAATTCCTTCTCTACCCTGACTTTCCTAGAAATCTCAGCCACTCAACTGATACCCATTGACCCATCTATCTTCCTGCTTCCTATGTCAAAATTCCAACGATTTGCAGACACAGCAATTGGCTATTTTCCCATCACCTTAGGAAAAATAGTCCAAATGCAGTTCAAAATCCTTACCCCAGCATCAAAGTCAATCTTTGTCTCTACTTCTGCTTTTCTTCCGCATCATCTAGACTTTTATAGTGTCTTTTAATATTTCTCCACTTATTCCATTTCTGCTACCAATTCTCTAGTGTTTTGTTTTTGTTTTCTGGGGGGTCACAATACACTCTTTCCTTTGAGCTAGTCTCCTTACCTTTCTTATCTATCTCTGTACTGCTGGTAGATTTATATTCTACAATCTTGCTGTGTATATGTCATTTCTGTGCTCAGAAACTTTGAATGTAATAGGACCCTCCAGAATAGGAAGATAACTTTTTAGTTAAATTCTCAAGGCCCTTCACCACTCTGCCCCGATCCATCTCCCCAGTCTTATCAGCAATTGAAATGGTGTGCTAAGGTGATGTGTTTAAAAAATAATGTATAGTATGACTTGGTGCAGAGAAGGCATGTATGACTTGGATCTGGAACAACTATCAGTGAAGCTAACCTTCGAAAGAAAGCCAATATTTCACAAAAAGAAAGGGGCTGGAGTTTAAGAGACAATTCGGAAAGTCCTTAAATGCTTCTTGCTCATGTTTTGGTACTTCTCACATATGTCCAGACTAAGAGTTCCTACCTGGAGACTTGAAACTATATATCATCATGGCAGAAATTATTCTTGAAATTGGTAGTATAATAGTTTCCTAAAACAGTCAGATTCAAATTCTGATTTCCCTTTCCCTAGTTGTGACTTTGGGCAAGTTATTTGACTTCTCCAAGACACAGTTTTTTCATCTATCAAATGGAGGTAAAAATATCTAGCATACAGACTTTTTGTAAGGTGAAAGTGAGATAATCCATGTGTTGTACCAGATACAGTCTTGAACATCATAACTACTCAGTAGGTATTTTTACCGATTGTTCTTCTTTTTCTTAGATCCTTTCGATTTTTGTTGTTGTTGTTCAGAAAAGCTGGCTACTTTAACATCTCCATATACTTAGCACCCATTACAGAGATGACTATTTTAGAACGCTAATGTGTTTTTGAATGGTGATAACAATGTTACTGACATGTAGTAATGGGGCTATTTTGGCTTTTGGAGAGCTTCATTTTTTTTTTTAATAGGTTTATTTATTTTGAGAGAACAAGAGCACATGTATGTGAGTGGGGGAAAGGGCAGAGAGAGAAGGAGAAAGAGAATCCCAAGCAGCTTCCATGCTGTCAGCGCAGAGCCAGATGTGGGGCTTGATCCCATGCACCTCGAGATCATGACCTGAACCTAAACCATGCTTTGGATGCTTAACTGACTGAGCCACCCAGGCGCCCCATGAGAGTTTCATTATTATTATTATTATTTTAAAATGTTTATTTATTTTTGAGACAGAGGGAGACAGAGCATGAACGGGGGAGGAGCAGAGAGAGAGAGGGAGACACAGAATCTGAAGCAGGCTCCAGGCTCTGAGCTGTCAGCACAGAGCCCGATGTGGGGCTCGAACTCATGGACCATGAGAATGTGACCTGAGCCGAAGTCGGACGCTTAACCGAGTGAGCCACCCAGGCACCCCGAGAGTTTCATTATTATTATAAAGATACTAAACAAAAAAATCTAACATTGACCAGCATTGTTGACATCATTGAAGTTTTGTGATTTTTAGAATTATATTATTCAAAGCTTTCTATGTGGATAATCTGATCTTCCAAATATTGACTTAGACTAGTACTTATTGAGTATTTAGTAGGTATGTGGTTGTACAAGGTGCCAAAAATACTGAGCCAAGTCTTCCTTTGGGAAGGACATATTATAGGGATATTCCACCAAGTATAAACTGTTGACAATGACTGATTCTGCCTGGAGAGTCCTAAGAGTCTTCTTAGAGGAGAAGATAATTGAGTTGAGTCTAGAAATGATAAATGGGCATTGTTGTTGATGGTGGGGGTGGGATCCCAGAGAAAAGAAATCGCTTGGACAAATGATAGGGAGGTGTGAGAGGAAATGGCATGAGTGGGCAGGCAATTAAGCATGATGGCTTCAGAGTTTTTACATAGGAGAGGTTTGAGGGAGATAATCTGTTGGAAGAAAACCAGAGAACTTACCTTGAAGCTGAATTTGCATAGCATCTTGACACAAAACTGATAAGCTATCTGTTACCCATATTAAAAATGAAGTTATTTGGTCACTGAAAATTACTGGAGGGGATGGGTTAATTTCTCCCAAGTCATCTCCGTGGCTCTGCAACCACAACAGTCTGGAGAGTTGGCTGAGATAAATTGTAGAAGAGGAGCTGCAGAGAACTGTGAAGCCAGGGAATGGAAAGTTGTAAGCAGGTTAAGGATACATTGCAGGTTTTAACATGATCAGCTTGATGTCTTAGAAGGTTGACTAGTTAGAACACGAGGGTGCATTGGGAGAGGACAAGAATGGAGGCAGAGAGGTGAATTAGGAGCAGTGGGATGGATTCAAAGAATGAATAATTGAGTACATTCCTTACTACATTTATTTCCCTAATACACAAAAAAACCAATTTCTGAGGTCGTTATCCTGGAAGAGTATAATAATACCTAACACTTACTGAACAATTTCCATGTGCTAAACACCATTTGGGGCTGTTGCTGTGGATTAATTTGCATAATCTTTATGACAAACCTGTATTTAAGGATCTATCATTTTCCTCATTTTACAGATAACAAAACTGAGTCACAAACAGTGTAAGTAACGTGCCCATGGTCACACAGTTCTAAAGAGTTGGAATTAGGCTTAGAGCCTAGGTGATCTGATTCTAGAGCCGTTGTTCCTAGTCACTATGTTGTCCTGTTTATTTACAACAATGTTTTTTCCCTCCACGGTGCATTATATAGAAGATGAGGCAAGGCACTACATCCATTACAATGTTTTGCACATAATGTGTGCCTAATTCAGATCTGCTAAATAAATCAACAAGTAAATAATATCCAATAGTCTCATTAATTGAACATTTATGTGCCAGGCCCTGGATTGAGTGCTTACATCAATTACTTAGTCCTCATAGTAGCCCTCTGAGGTAAATATAGTGGGATACTAATGCTTCATATTTACATAATCAATTAGGATTACAAAACAGATTTATATATAACATCTCTTTTGACCTACACAAAATAAAAATCATATAAAGTACATAACAATTTGACACCTGTTTTGTGGTTTAAAGATGGGCCCAGGTCATACAGCTAATAAATTGTAAAACTAGCCTTTGAACCTCAGTCTTCTGGTGCTGAATATTGCTAAATTTCCACACTACACTGCCTTTTGAGATCATTACACAATATAGAATATATCTTCATTGTAAGGGTTAAAATAGCCTGAGAGTGTGCTACAGGAAGGGAAATTTTAAGCTTACCCTTAAAGTACAGGGGCAGAGATGTTTGGGGAGAAGATTCCAGGTAATAGGACTGGTTGTCAGAGAAGAAAAGAAGGTTGGAAAGTGTGAGGTGTTTTTTGATGATCAGCAGCTCAGGTGTGTGACAAGTACTTAGCAAACTGTAAAGGCATTATGTAAACATTAGTAGTTATTATTAAGGAGTTCATGAATATTTTCTATTGGAGTATGCCAATTTGGATTCTTGACACATGTTGTGTTTTGTTTGGATGAAAGGAGAAATCACAAACCGTTCAAGCAACTGGAACACACATTTTACAGACATATACGTCGGAGGACTGGACCCCTGCCATTCCTATTTTTATATGTTGAAATCTCTAACTGTCTAATCGTGGTGGTACAAAGTTCACTCCCTCAGCAGCCAAGATTGATTTTTCCTTTGAGTAGACATGCTTCACAGAAGTACCCTTTCCCGTTACGTTTTGAAAGTCATCAGACATGCTGTTATAAATGATCATGGAAGATTACTGGAGATGCTGCAAAATAATAGTGAACCAAGTAGCATCTGTAATTTCCAAGGATGGCTCGCAATCATCACTCAAAATGAACCCTATCTGCGTGCAGGGCTGAACTTTTTCTTTTCCTCCCTCTTTCTTCCTTTTACTACTTTATAACATAGCTGAAATGGATACTGCACCTCATGAATTTTTAAGCAAAATATTAAGTTGCAAACCACTGCTGTGCAGACAAACTCTTCTTGTGAAGATGGGAGTTAGCCTGCACAGTTCCATGGCTGGCATTCGTAGATAAAAAGACTCCACGTCAAACTGGCCAACTGAGAGTAAAAATCCATGCTGGTTGCTGACCCAAAAAGTGTTTTGGATTCTTCCTGGTTCAGACTCTCATATAAACTGAAAGGAAAATGATTCCATATTTGTTGACAGAATTGCCACTTGCTCAAGGTATTGGTTTTCTTAACACATTTTATGTATCTCAACCTCTCATATGGGCAAACCATGAGTAAATGAAGTTCTCTGAGCTGGCAACTGCTGAGCAACCCTTTCCAGTTCCTCTGAGCTAGAGGCAGTTGGTTCAGGTACAGCTGATTCTATTGATCCTATTGATTCTATTTCATATCTCTTTTAAAAATATGTTTGTTTATTTTGAGAGAGAGAATGAGAGGGTGAGGGATGAGAGAGAATCCCAAGCAGGCTCCACCCTCAGCACAGAGCCTGACGGAGGACTCAGTCTTGTGAACCGTGAGATAATGACCTGAGCCAATATCAAGAGTCAGACACTTAACTGACTGAACCACCCAGGTGCCCTTCATTAATATTCTTGAATCTACATAGTATCCCTCTATCCATGCTGCCACAGCCTAGCCCAGTGCCTCTTCTTTTCTCAACTAGGTCGTTGTAGCTACTTTTGTCTTGATTCCCCTTCTGTTGTCTCTTTCCCTTTTTTTCTTTCTTTCCCTTTCTTTCTTTTCTTCCTTCCTTCCTTCCTTCCTTCCTTCCTTCCTTCCTTCCTTCCTTCCTTCTATGCTTTAATGTTTATTTACTTTTGAGAGAGAGACACACAGTGCAAGTGGAGGAGGGACAGAGAGAGGAAGACACAGAATCCAAAGTGGGCTTCAGGCTCTGAGCTGTCAGCACAGAGCCTGACGCGGGGCTCGAACCAACGAACTCCGAGATGATGACCTGAGGTGAAGTTGAACACTTAAGGGACTGAGCCATCCAGGCACCTCTCTTTCCCTTTCTTTGATCTCTTTCTCAGCTGCCAGGGTGATTTTTCTGCCTTCCAGAGACCTTGTTTGCTGTAAAATCTCTGACGGCTCCCACATTGCCTGAAGGAGAAAGTCCAAACATGGCAATCATGTCTTTTCACAACCTTGCTACAACCAGCCTCTACCAATGAACCTTCTACTATCTACCCCAGCCATGCTACCCCTAAACTACAGTTGTTTCCTAAATATGGTATGTAATTTCCTGTTTCTGTGCCTTTCCTTACTCTGCTTCTGAAGCTTGTCCTGATTCAACTCCTCTTTCCCTCCCATGAAAAAAAATTTTTTTTTTCCTTCTTTAGTGTCCTCCAAGTAGAGTTAATACTCCCTTAAAATTTTTTTAATCCAGGGCGCCTGGGTGGCCCAGTCAGTTAAATGTCCATCTTTAGCTCTCATGATCTCACAGTTTGTGAGATCGAACCCCACATCAGGCTCTCTGGTGGAGTTTGCTTCAGATCCTCTGTCTCCTCTGTCTGCCCCTCTACCCCCTTCAAAAATAAACAAACATTAAAAAAATTTTAATCCAGCAAAATTTTTTGAGTCCTACAGGTACTTGAGACTATGACCTATCATACTTCAGTTGCAGATTTGAGAGGTAAATGTAGGAGAGATTGTCATAGCCCAATGATATTATAATAAAAATTGTTCAAATAAAAATCTGGGTGGCTCAGTCGGTTAAGCCTCTGACTTTGGCTCAGGTCATGATCTCACCATTTGTGGGTTCGAGCCCCATGTGGGGGCCCTGTGCAGACAGCACAGCACACTGAACTCACTCTAAAGTGGCAAGTGCCTAGAGGTGCAGTGAGAAAGACATGCTCCAAGAGCTTACTAGCTCTATGTCCTTCCCACATGGCTTGTCCTGCACGTTTCTTCCATAGGGCTGTTCCTGAGTCACATCTGCCTATAATTCACCAGTGATCTGGAATTGGCCCAGGTCAGCATTCTCTAGGTTTTTTTCTGAACTGCAATGAGAGGAATTGGGACAAGGTAACGGCTCCACTTATTCTCCAGCCAGTCCAGAGGGTGTCTTCCTACTACTGGAGGTTCAGCTCAGGTCATGATCTCCCGGCTTATGGGATCAAGCCCCACGTTGAACTCCACACTGATGATTGCAGAGCCTGCTTGGGATTCTCTCTCTCCCTCTCTGCCCTTCCCCTGTTCTCTCTCTCTCTCTTTCTCTTTCAAAATAAATAAATAAACTTCAGATTCTGTGTCTCCCTCTCTCTCTGCCCCTCCCCTGCTCACTCTCTGTCTCTCTCTGTCTCAAAAAATAAAATAAAACATTAACAAATTTTTTTTAAAGAAGTGCTCAAATAGAGACCAGGAGACCTTTGTAGACTCCCTATCTAAAATTACCCACGTTTACATATCAGTTATTCTTCATCATGTTATCCAGTTTCATTTTCCTCATAGCATTTATTATCCAAGCTTATCTTATTTATTCCGCTGTTTCCTTGTTTATTTTGTCTCCACTGGGGCCAAAGCTCTGTAAGAACAGATCCTTTGACTCATTCACTCTTGTAATGCTGTGTTTAGAACGATGCTTGGCATATTGAAGGTGCTTAAGAAATATTTATTGACTGAACAAATGTGGTCAGAGACAGCTTCCTGCTCCCTTTTTCCTATTATCTTCCTCTTTATCTTTCTCTTAGATTAACTAAGAATGGCTTGAATTCATTCTAACCGCATCCATTGAGTCATTATACTGTGATGTGCTTGATGTGAAGTGTAAGTTTTATTTCATTCTGGGGAGTTTACTAACCAACCATTACTCATGGTCATTTTTTAAAATTTTATATATATATTTTCATTACCTTTACCACAAATGTGTTAACCACCAGGCTAGATGTGAGAAAAGAAAGATGAATAAGATGAAGACCCTCAAGTAACTCATTACTTGAACTCTTTACTCTATAGTAAAAACATGTTTTTTGTTTTTTTGTTTTTTTTTAATTTTTTTAACGTTTTTATTTATTTTTGAGACAGAGAGACAGAGCATGAACGGGGGAGGGGCAGAGAGAGAAGGAGACACAGAATCGGAAGCAGGCTCCAGGCCCTGAGCCATCAGCCCAGAGCCTGACGCGGGGCTCGAACTCACGGACCGTGAGATCGTGACCTGGCTG
Organism: Herpailurus yagouaroundi; assembly: GCF_014898765.1. NCBI lineage: Eukaryota > Metazoa > Chordata > Mammalia > Carnivora > Felidae > Herpailurus > Herpailurus yagouaroundi. The sequence goes on from NW_024412401.1 coordinate 31,008,005, forward strand.
AAGTTGGACGCTTAACCGACTGCGCCACCCAGGCGCCCCTAAAAACATGTTTTTAATTGCAATAAACAGGAAGGTTTTGAGGAAGGCACAAATTGCTTTCATTTCCCCTTGAACAATATTAATGCTAATTCAAGCTCTATCTTTTGACTGTCTTTTGTTTTCTTAAATTTTCTCAAACATGAAAATTGATAGATATTTATGAACAGCTATTTTGTTCTCTATGCTTAGATGTGGTGTATACAAATAGGAATGGTAGGTGCTTTGCAACAAAGAAACTAACAGTCAAGTAGATTCTTCCCAAAATGACCTTGAAGCATTCTACAGCAGGGCATCAAATCCTAGTATTAGGGAGGTGAAATAAATATATTAGCCATGATGAATCAAATACAAGCTATCATCACATTTAGATTTGAGATTCCTTTCTATAAAGGCAAAATGGGAACTAGGTTAGATTACAGAGCTCTTCAATGTGACAAAGCCATGATGCTTGGTAGATACTCTATTTTCTTTACATTGAATTCTTAAAAAAAAACTCATGGAGGACCTAATATTAGAGACATATAATAGTTGAATATACAGTGTCCTACACAAGAGCTTTTATAAGCACGATTAAGTCTAATAACTTGCATTTATTGAACTAGGAGCTCCTGTAAGTGTGTGTTTGTGTGTGTGTGTGTAGGTATGTATATATATATTTAACCTAAGAGATTAAATAACTCATCAAGAACATACAACTAGTAGGTGGGAGAGCCAAAAATGACACCCAGACAGCTTGACTTTGGAGTCTGTGTCCTTAACTCTTCTTCTGACAAATGTAGCAATAAGTAGAATGGATATTCCTGCTAGGATCCCTCCATGAAAACAGTGGTAATGTCATTGAAGGACAACTCAGGACAAATCAGTGATTGTTTGTGGAGCCTCTGGTTGTTTCTTGACCCTGTGGCAAAATGCCTAAAGGAATGTTTTTGTAGTATGAATATCTACATACTTGGAGGCTTCTGTTAGGGGCCAAACTATGACTGATCAGACTGAAACTGTCTGATAAGCCTTAGTGTATGTGGCTGGGGGCAGAGCTTTACATTTGGCAAAAGCTAGAAGAGCAGATGGTAGAGTGACATTCCATATGAAGGCTGAGAAACCCAACAAATCACCCTTGATGACAAACTACTTCATTTCCACATGGAGGGGGACCTGCAGACAAAACCACACTTTTCCATAGAGACTGCTTTTGATCAGTTCTAGCACTCGGTTTCAAGTTTTGACTGGCTAAAACCCCTGGTTTTCTGTTGCTGCCTCTTGGAAAAAAAAATTGCCAAGGTTGTGCCTTCTGGTTTTGTCTACCAAATTGAAGAGAACATGGCTGAAAGAATATGCTGAAAAAATCCAATTGACAGAAATAAAAACATAGCGCAGGCTCAATTTTATACATTTTTTGGCTTTTTAAAAAAAAATACTGTAGGTGAACTTTACAATGAATGCTCTGAACTAACAAGTCCTTTAAATGACTCTGTAATGAGAAAACTCTTTTGTATGAATTTGTGCGGTTCACTGTCAATTCAGATCAATAAATCCTGCACCAGTTGATTTTTTTTTTAAATGCAATTTATTGGAGGGGGGAAAAGGCTGTATGGATTGGATTGCTTGTTCCAGCTTTGAAAGATAAAGAACAGATTCAATAGGAATGAAACTAAAGTGTCTCTCCATGCTGTCTCAACCCCCTCCCTCTCACTCCTGCTTTTCTTTCTTTAGTGCCCTGTCTGCAATCACCCCGGCTGGGGCTGCTGCAGATTCATTAAGAAGTGGTGCTTTGAAAAATTCAGAGAAGAGATATGATACTGCCTGGACAGTGGACACAGAATTCCAACAGCTCCACTCATGAATTTCTTTCATACCTTCTATTAAGTCTGTAACCTGAGAGAACACCATTCTCAGGTGCGGTGGGCTCCATCCTCAGCTCTAGGGTCCCTCACTGGCCAGGTGGAACTGACCTGTCATCCTTTGAAATATTTGGGGGGAACTTCTTTGTTTAGGAGTTTGTCTCCTTCCATTAGAGTAGGCTAGAGCATGGATATGAGAATTTGGTTGCCTGGCTTCAAGACCTAGCTATATTACTTAGACTCTGGGAAAATTCCTCAGGTTCTTTGAGATTCAGTTTCTTCATATATAAAATAGGGATAATAACAGGGCCTATGCTCACAGGGTTAATTAAGATATAAAGTGCTTATATGTAAATTATAGTGCTTTGCTCATGTCAATTAATATTTCTCATAAATATAAATGAGTGTGTATTTGTGTGTGTGTGTGTGTGTGTGTGTGAGAGAGAGAGAGAGAGAGAGAGAGACAGACAGACAGACAGAGTATATTTAATTGTCCTCAAAATAAGAATTACATATTTTCCTTTTCTGATTCCCAGAATTTAGTATGGACTCTACCACATGGTAGGTGCTCAATGAATGTTAATGAATTAATGATGGTAGGAAAACCCAGCAATGATGAATCCATACTCTTGTTTCAAATCATCTCCTAAATTAATTTTCCCCTTTGCATTTTGTTTTTGGGTCTGTTGTGAATTCAGAGTGTCCTCAGGAGAGGGATGGTTTTCTTATTTAGAATGAGGAGTTGGCATGCTCAGGTCTTTGGAGTTTTGAAATTCCTTGTTCCCTTTCCTTTCTCTCCTCTTTCTTCTGCTTTGTCAGTGTAACCAGCGGCCAAGCATGGTCAGCATACAGGCTGTAGGCCTGTATACTTTCTATGAGGCCATCAAACCCAGAAGCCCTGGGCCAAACAGTTGGCCAATTCCAGGTAGAGGAGTTCAAACTTAGGAGTTAAGGGACATTACTGGAAGTTATAAGACCTTGATTCTGGTCCTGGTTCTGCCTTATTCTAGCTGTGTGAACTTGTGCAAGTCACCTAACCTCTCTTGGTCTTCTTTCTAAGCAGGAATGATGACCCTTGCTCTGTTTATTACTCAGAGTGGTGGTAAGGTTCCAAGAAGATTGAGTACTTTGTCAACAGTAATGTGCACACAGTTGTAGTCATGTTGCCATGGTTTTTAAGTTTTTTCTTTTAATGTTTATTATTGAGAGGGGAGGGGGCAGGGCAGAGAGAAGAGGGAGGCATAGAATCTGAGGCAGGCTCCAGGCTCTGAGCTATCAGCACAAAGCCTGACGTGGGGCTCGAACTCAGGATCCCTCGAGATCATGACCTGAGCGAAAGTCACACGCTTAACTGACTGAGCCACCCAGTTGTCCCTGCCATGGTTTTAGTTTAGTATGCACTGATATCTTTGCTTTGAGATTTTACAGAGATGGAGGTGCAGAGAACTTTTCAGACAAAGCTAATAGACATTTCCTTAGAGAGGTCAAATCATGTTTAACTTATGGGGATAAAAAAAGAGTTGTGAATTATAGGCCATTAAGAGGACTGGATTCAGGGTGCCTGAGTGGCTCAGTCAGTTAAGTGTCTGACTCTTGATTTCAACTCAGGTCATGACCTCACAGTTGTGAGATCAAGCCCTGTGTCAGGCTCTGAGCTGGGTGTGGAGCCTGTTTAAGATTCTTTCTCTCCCTCTCTCTTTAGCCCTACCCCACTTGCTCTCTCTCTCTCTCTCTTTCTCTCTTTCTCCCCCACCCCCCAAAAAGAGGACTGACTCTAACCACCTGTTCAATGATTCTAGGAGTCATGATCATAGAATAGGAGAAGCTTCCTTTTGTTAAGTGCATAATATGTAAGAGATCTACTAAGCCCATTAAATGTCTTATTTAATTCTCACAATGAACCCATGAAGTACTAAGTACTCTTGTTATTCATTTTTCAAATGAGTAAATAGGTTTAGAGAGGTCTCAGAGTTCATAAGTAGAATTGAACACGTCTGCATAATTCCCAAGTCAGGGCTCTTCACTCCATTACGTCACCTCCAAGAGAACAGAGTTAGAATGAAGTTAGGGTAATTCCGAACACAGTGTTACTTTACTGAAGCTTTATGCTCTCTGGTCTCTTACATTTTAAATACCTATGGATGCTAACCCCATAGCCAGTTTTTTTCTCCCAGGGAAAAGGCTATGAAACTGGAGCTTTAGAAGATGAAATAGATGATGGGCCCCTAAGGAAATGAGAGGCGGGGGATTTTTTGAGAGGGAGCTGAAGGATGGTGTAACTGGTCAGGGGACCTAGGAGTTCAGGAAAAGGTGATGAAGATAATAGCTAAAGTCCTAGTAGAGAATCAGTCCAATTATGAAGGCAGAGGGAAGCCTAGGCCATGGTGGTACCATGAGACACACCTGGGACATATCTCAGGTGTGCAGGCCAGGGCTGAGGCTCACTTGTCCTCAAGACCAGCCACACCTGTGAAAGCGCTAGGCCACTTTCAGAGAGCGAAGAAAACACACCTCAGTCTACCTAGAGTTGACTCCAGGAAAATTAAGAAGACCTTGGCTTGGCACAATCTTATGCTCTTGGTATTAAGTATAATGGATCTTTGAAAATGACTTAACCTTGCAGTTATCATCAACAGTGACCACCATTCCCACTGTTTACTGAGGACTGTTGGACAGCAGGCACTACGCTCAGCATTTTCTCTTCATTAGTTGTCTCAATTATAATGAGCTGGCTTATTACCCTGCTTTTCACAGGAGAAAAGAAGTTACATGACTTGTCCAAGGTCACAATGCTTTTAAGAGAATATAGTTGAGATTCAGATCCAGGTCTATGATACCCATGTCCCTCTACTGTCTCCTGGAACTGAGATGAAAGAAGCCCAAACACTGTTAAATTTACATAACATCTGGTAATCTTTTATCTGTATGCTGAAGCATTGTTTGAAATATAAAAGAAAAATACTTTTATGTTTTTGTGTTCTGTAAATTTTTTTTTTGACAACCATCACCCTCCCACATAGAGTCTTATTCTGGCTTATTGTCAATTATGTGTATACTGATAGGGACATGTTACCCTGACAGAGCAGCAGAGTCCTCACTTCCTGTGTTTGTTTTCCTTTGCTAAGGAGAATGCATCTGGACTGATTTGGATAGAATGAACAAACAGTAGTCAGGGAACTGAAGCCCAAGAGAGGTGAGGAAATAGTACAGAAACACCAGCCTTGAAGAGTGAATGTCAGGCTTTTGACCCAACGGAATATACACTAAGGCTCTGAGAGAATTTCTGTATAAGAGTGTCATTCTCACAGAGAATAGAAGTTGTGTCAATTCTAGCTCCCAAGTATCCTTATTTCTATCAACTTCTGTCTCTCTCGTTGCTATTTTCCTTGTCCAGGCCACCATCATCTTGAACCCTAATTGCTACAAGAGCTTCCTAAAAGGTCTCTTCTTCTTGCTCCCCAGGTTCAGCTCTTCATGTCGCGTACCTGCTGAATTCTGTGGTTCAGGTTGTGCAGATTGTTGTGTTAATCCTCCAATCGGTTTTCTAGGTGTGTAGGATGGTTTAGTGTTGGTCTGGCTGTATTTCACAGACGTGAGACACACAAAAAGCTTCCATGCTGCTCCGCCATCTTGGCTCCTCCCCCCTAAAAGGTCTCTTCTAATTGTCTTATATCCTACTCTCATCTAGTCTATTCTCCACATTATGGTGAAGGTGATCTTCCTAAAATGTATATCAAGTTACTCCTCTACTTTAAACAGGACTTGGTGTTCATAGGATAAAATCCAAACTTCTTAAAAGTAGCTATGAATACCTTTATAATCCAGGTGTGCCTGGGTGGCTCAGTTGGTTAAGCGTCCGACTTCGGCTCAGGTCATGATCTCGTGGTTCATGTGTTCAAGCCCTGCCTTGGGCTCTTGTCTGTCAGCACGGATCCTACCTTGGATCCTCTCTCTCTGCCTTTCCCCCCACTTGCGCGCTCTCTCTCTCTCTCAAAAATAAATAAATATTAAAAAAAAAAAACACCTTTATAATCCTACCTCTTTAGGCTTATTCCTTGCCTTCCCCTTTCTTCCCTACAGAAACAGTATTCCTGCAACATTAAATGTCTCTCAGTCCTTGGAACTTGCCACACTATTACTTGTTTCTGGGCAGAAGCATGTACCATTCCCTTTGCCTTTTACAAGGCTTCTTTCTTCTTCACATGACTTACTACTACTTATTTTATAAAGTATCTTTTTAGAGGACCTTTCTCTGGGAAAGTGAAGTTGATTCCTCCAGTTTGCCTAACAGTTGGCCCACAGGGAGGGATCAGACTGATTATGGTGTCAGGGATTAGAGGTAGGGATGATGTATGAAACAGTCTGGAGCATAGATTTTAGCTAAATTCAAGGAAGACAATTCCAGCAGTCACAACTCTCCAAAGATTGGTTGGGAGAGTTGGTTCCCTGTCACTGGGAGTGAGCAGTGGAGGATGTCAGTCCCTCGGAAGGGAGGGTATAGAACATTTTGAACATGAGTATGGGATTTTGTGGGAAAGGGGGGGAAGGATAGATTATTTTTCACTATCTCTCCTGAGGCCTCATAAGTTTAGCCTCTATAATTACATTAAGTAAACAAGCATTTTTCTCTTGTGTTAGGGTTTAGATTAAACAAAATTGATGTTGCCTTCTATCTTTCTTTCTCTTTCTTCTCTCTCTCTCTCTCTCCTTTCCTTTCCTCTCCTCTCCTCTCCTCTCCTCTCCTCTCCTCCCCTCCCCTCCCCTCCCCTCCCCTCCCCTCCCTTCCTTTCATCCTTCCTTGAATCCCGACAACTTCCTTGAGAACTACTAACCTTGTTGCAAGTAAGGAAGAGAGACTTTGATATTCCCCAACACCATTAATAAAAAACAGGCCTGAAGCAAAGATAGCATACCCTATGCCCCATGTGGTATTTGTATGCCCCTATATAAAAGGAAAAATCAGGGAGGAGAGCTTGGCTCAAGTAAAAATGAGGATCTTAGGTAGGAGGACACTCCTAGGTACAATAACTATACCTTCTCTTATTGGTGTGGATTCGAGTGGGATGGGCACCTTCTCTTGCCTGCCTCTTGTCAGGGATGAATTTATCCAGATACACTACTCCATTTACACCAGTGTGGGGCATGAAGTTTGGGATGGGAAGATACTGTTGGGTTAGCATTCTCTCTATATACTCTTTCTCTTGAGAGAGAGACCTAGCAGCTCCAATCTATCTATATGCACAGTATAGATACATGTTGGAGCCACTAGCACTAGCTACCCTTAAGCATAAAGCTTCATTAGTAAATTCTATAAATATTTATGGAGCTTCTACAGTACTATTTTAAGTGATGGCAGTATAATAAAAAAGACGAAGTCCTTATCCTTACGAGCTTACATTCCAGTGGGAGATCCTGAACAAGTAATCAGATAAAAGCATATTATAATTTCAGGTGATGATAAATGTCATGTAGGGTAAAGGGATAAGTTCTGATGTAGTAACAAACATGCTCCAAATATCAGTAACTTGTAATAAGAAGCTTATTCCTCATTCCTGCAACATGTCTACCATGGGTTTGCTGCACCCCTGGTCCACATTTTTACTGCAGGATTCAGACTAATAGCAGTCTCAATCAGGGGTATTTCTTGTCATGGTGGCAGAGAGAAAAGAAATACAATAAACCATTGACTGGTTCTTAAGACTTCTTCTTGGAGGTAGCACGCATCACTTCCGTTTACATTTCTTTGAGGAAACCAAATTAAGCTCCTGACTCTTATTATTGCCCCACTGGGTAGAGAACCTTAGAGAGGGAAATGGGTATTTGGTGAATAGTGTTATGGTATAACAGAGCACACACTCAGCAGGGGGGTCTGGAAAGTATTCTCTGAATGCAGTAGGGAAATAAGCCATGTGGAAATATGGGCAAAGCCTGTTCTAGGTGAAGGGAAAGCAAGCACAAAAGGACTGAGGGAGGAATGAGAGTGATGCATTTGAGAAACAGCCAGAAGGCAAGCATGGCTGGAGCATAGAGAACAAGAGAAGAGTGATAGATGAGGCCAGGTCACCAGGGCAAGATAGAGCCATCATCATCATTCGGTGAGTGTCTTTTGAGTGCATAATTACCATATTCCAGGCACTCTTCTAGGCTGTCAGGGCATGTCTGTGATTAAGATAGACAAAAACATTATAGAACTTCACATTTTAGTGGAGAGTAGGAGACTATAATAATACATGTTAATACATAAATTATATAACATTTTAGATGGTGATAAATGCTCTGGTCATTTTGAGCCAAGGCTTGGATCTTTGTCAGCTCTTTAGAAAATAAGGCATTCGGGGCCCCTGGGTGGCTCAGTCGGTTAAGCATCCGACTTCAGCTCAGGTTATGATCTTGTGGTCCGTGAGTTCGAGCCCCGCGTCGGGCTGTGGGCTGTTGGCTCAGAGCCTGGAGCCTGCTTCCGATTCTGTGTCTCCCTCTTTCTCTGTCCCTCCCCCGTTCATGCTCTGTCTCTCTCTGTCTCAAAAATAAATAAACGTTAAAAAAATTTTTTAAAAAAAGAAAATAATGCATTCTATTCCTTCTTTATGCCTCTTCTGAGGATTTGGGTGATTATTCAGGACATTTTAGCTTCCTGTACTAGGAGAGTACAGGAAGAGGCTCATGAAAGCCTCCATGAGCCCCTCACATATCTCCAGAATCTCCACAGCTCCCAGAATTCATCTGGTCTTTTTTCTTGGGAAAATGTTCAAGGCTTCCCACTCTGGACTTCTGACCTCTAGAACAATAAGATGAGAACTATGTATTGTTTTAAGCCACCAAGTTTCTTGTTATAGGACACAGCAGCAGTAGGAAACTAATACATAAGGAAATCAATATTCCAATGCCCAGGAACACTCTGAAGTCTGTGCTAGAGAAGAGGTAGGTAGAGACTGCATCAAAAAGAAAGAAGAGTTGGGGTGGGGGATCCTAACAATGGTGGAATCAATTGAAATTGCCCTTATAAAGAACAAGAGCTACCCTTAGTGGGAAAATACGGAGAATGGGTCTGAGACATATGCATTGGAATACTGGTTACTGGAGAATTTAAAAAATTAGAGAATTTTAAGTACATGGGATGAAGAGCAGCAGTTTGAAAAGTCACTGCTTTTGGCAAGGAGGGAATGGTTTGGAGGGAGGAGATGTTTCTTGGAGGCTTGGTCGTAAATGGAAAGAAGAGAACAAACTATGTAAATAAAACATACTACAGAAACAAAAGATGATCATAAAATCAGAAGACACACTCCTATGCACATCCAAATAAAAGTAACCTTTGATTTAGGGACCATTGTTAAACCAACTTCACTGTAGCAGAAGAGGGTACTCTTGACTTAGGAGATTTGGTAAGGCATCTAAAGCCATCACTTCTGCCTACATAAACCAATTATTGCAGGTCAGGAAAATATATGACATTGAAAAATTAATAGGAAACGGAATCTAATAGATGAGAAGAAAACCGGAAAAGAAAATTCCTCCCCCAAACCAATCATGAAGCACAGGAAAGCTATAACACATTACCCCAACCTGAATTGAATATCCTTAAGCAAGCAGATATGAAAATCTTCCTCAAATCAAAAATTCAAAAGCCCAGAATTAATATGGACAGAACATCCAAAAAGAGAGGAGATTTTTATTGAATAAACTCAAAAAGAATTTGAAAGAAGAGACAAAATCTTCTCAGAAATGAAGATAAAATTCAAGGTGCTTAAGGAGAATAGATTAAACTGAAAATATAGGAAGAGGAGTATGGAAAGGAAAGAAAGGAGCCAAGAAAATAATAACAAGTAGAAGTTTAAATTGTAGAAACAAATTGTAATAGATCTAGAAGATAGATAAAGAAGATTCAAAATATCTATAATTGGAATTTCTAGAAAATTAAGACAATGGAACAGAACAAATATTTGAAATTATAATCAAAGAAAACTTTCTAAGAAAAAAGACCTAAACCTATATATTGAAAAGACAGATTACATACTTGGGAAAACTGACCCAGAATAGTCAACTCTGGCTCAAAGTCTTTAATAGCACATATTTTATATTTTGTAATTTTATTTTTTAAATGTTTATTAATTTTTGAAAGAGAGTGAGAGAGAGACAGAGCATGAGCAGGGGAGGAGCAGAGAGAGAAGGAGATACAGAATCTGAAGCAGGCTCCAGGCTCTGAGCTGTCAGTCCAGAGCCCAACATAGGACTCAAACTCACAAACCTCGATATTATGACCTGTGCCAAAGTCAGATGCTTAACCGACTAAGCCACCCAGGTGCCCCTTTAATGGCACATTTTAAAATATAGGCCTCCAGATTAAAAGGCAGAGTCATTTAATGGAAAAATTCAGGGCATCCCTATTCTCAACAGCAAAATACAAGGACAATAGTGGACACTCTTTTCAAGGGACTTAAGGAAATAAAGTGTTAGTGTAAGATTTTATATCCGGTCAACTTGCACTTATTAAAAATCAAGGCTAAGGGAAAACAGTTTTAGACATGTAAGAACTTAGGAAATAGTGTGTTTATGAGCACTTTCTGAGGAATCGTAATAGAGGATGAACTTCAATTCGAGGGAGCTATGACTAGGGTAAGTTTGGCACATTGGTGAGCATTAAATATATCTAATTGTAGATTTCAGATGAAGACCTAAAGCCAAAAATTGATGTAGGATAATACTATGAAGTAGCATAACTAAAACACGGGAGAAGAGAAAGAAAAAAAGCCAAAATTAAAGAAAAAAAGCTTGATAATTGAACCATAGGTAATCTGAGAGAGGATTTATCTATCTATCTATCTATTTAGAGCCTGGAAGGTGGGGCAAAAGGGGAGAGAGAGAGAATCTCAAGCAGGTTCCATGCTCAGCACAGAGCCTGATGTTTGGCTTGATCTCATAACCTGAGATCATGATCTGAGATGAAATCAAGGATCAGATGCTTATGGACTCACCCAACCAGGTTCCCCCAGGGATAGATTGAAAGGTGAAAAACAAAATAGAAGGGAGTGAAGGAAAAAGATTAAAAAAGCATTATACAATGGTAGCTCTTAGAACAAAAATGGAAAACCTCTTATTTATTTATTTATTTATTTGTTTATTTATTTATTTATTTATGTTTTATGTTTTATTTATTTTTGAGAGCAAGAGACAGAGTGGGAGAGGGGCAGAGAGAGAGAGAGGGAGACACAGAATCTGAAGCAGGCTCCAGGCTCTGAGCTGTCAGCACAGAGCCCGATGTGGGGCCTGAACCCACAAACTGTGAGATCATGACCTGAGCCAAAGTCTGATGCTTAACCGATGAGCCACCCAGGTACCCTGAAAACCTCTTAAATAGTAAAAGAAATACCAAAAAGAAAAAAGAGAAAAACATATAAAGAAAACATTTTACAACACAAACTGTGTGCAACTTTTTACATAAGAAATAAGGGAAAATCAAAAATATTTGGGTACAAGGAGGTTAAGTAAATTCATAAGTAATAACATGATAATAGTATCATAATTATAAAAAGATTACATACAAGTTAAAAAATCTGAAGATCCTCAAAAGATGAATATATAAAAGTTTTGGGAATTATTAAAGCATACTAGTTTAGCAAAGAACTTGTATTCTTATACCTATTAAAGTACCAATAATTTGGAAAAATTACTGCTCAAGATTGCAGTTATCTACACCCATTAACAGTGGCACGATAGATGAATACAAACCTTTAGAAAGCAATATGGCAAATGTGAATGAATAATTATAAAATGTTTAGACATTTGGAATTTGGAGTTTTGTTTCTGTGAACTTATCCTGGGGGGGAAATATGATAAAAGGAAAAAGGAAGATGTTTACTATCGTTCATTTATACTAGAGAGATTTTAGATATAATCTAAGTATCCAACAATGGAGAAATTGATATGAAGATTATAATAAATTGATTTAGAACGCTATTATGTGATAATTATAAAACAGCAATACATAGACATTCCAAATATATAACAAATAAAAATAAAAATTATAAGCATCCTAGGGAATTCAACTATATCTGAACATAGATAAAGGCAGGAAGGGAACAAGGAAATAAACATGCTTTCTTTTGTTGAAAATGCAAGATTTTATAACATCTGTTCTACATCCCGCTTTTTATTGTGATGGTATGATCATTGTACAATATATAACAATCATCACTACGTTCTCTCTTTGGGCTCCACAGCTTAGTTCCATTTCTGTTACAGAAACTTGGTTATCATATTTTAATTGTATGCTTGCCCAGTTCTTCCACTAGATAGTAAGCTTCCTGAAGGCATCTCTAGCACTAGTATAGTGCCTGGTACACATTAAGTACTCATTTACTATTTAGTGAATGAGTGATTATAGTTCTAGTTCAGTAGTAAACTGAAGTATGGAGTAATAGAGGGAAGGGATCCCCCTAAAATGAAGGAGGCAATGATCACAATGTCCTAATCCAATCAAAGCTCCATTTCTTAGGCAGTACTATAAAATATTTTTTATCCTGTTGTGTGTTTTGGTTGGGGTAACGATGGGAGAGAACTAAAGTAGCAAAAGAGAAATGAGGAATTTTAGTGTGAATTTGCTTATAAACCATTTAAATGAAATTGATTTGGATTCTCAAGTTTCAGAGCTTGATAACAGTTCTAGCCACTAATTTGGCTTCTAAAACAAAATGGATTCTCCTTCCATCAGCAACACAGAAAACCCTGTTCATGGGTAAGAGTCAGGGCTATGACCTCAATTAAGCAAGGCTGTGAAATGTACTGTCTGTGGAAAATAGGGTAAAGGGACATGGTTTCTATCCACTGCTCTATATTTTAGCTTTGGGTCAAATTAGCTCCTACAAAATTCTATGTCCTTTGGCTTTATTAGTTTAAGAACTCACCAAGAGATCTCACTGAAGCCCATTCATCATTATTCCCGTAATATTATGGAGATTCAAATATTTTGATTTCAAGAACTGTTATTTGAAAATAACATTAATGTTATTGAGAAGAGACATAGCCCTGGTGTTTGTTTTAGAAGTCTAAGCTCTGTGAGACCAGGAACTCTTGTTTGCCTTTATATCCCGAGAACTTCAGCATCTGGCTTGATGCCACATGTATAAGACACTCAAATGTTGAACAAATGGATACATTTGTTGACAGCCACAATTTTTCTTCAGCTTATTATCTTTTATTTAAAGTTTTATGGGAGAAATTTTACCTTGAGAAACTGAGTGCTTTCTCTTTTTCTGATATAGATGTTAGGAAAATTAGCTTCCTCTTTGTCCTCTTCCTCCCTTCCCTCCCTCTGTTCTCTTCTTCCTCTCTTCCTCCTCCTCATTTTTCTCTTTTTCCTCCTCCTTCTTTTTTGTGATGCCTTAGCTATTAGGTATTTTGAAACAAAAATCATTTGTAGCCAATTATAATGTAGTTGTAGCTATTCTAATGGTCCTTATTATTTTCATATTTTCCTCCTATTTTGCTTTCCAGGGCCCTACTTAAGTCCATAGCCCTGGAATAAGACCAACATGGTTTGAAGCTTGGTCTCTCCACCTAGCTTTTCTTACCCTAGTTCCTCATTTGTAAAATGAACATACCCTTCTTCCCTTCCTGGGCCACTGTGAAGATTAAATCATCAAAAGGCTATGCAACATGAATTGATCAATAAATCCTTATTTCTATCTTTTTGATTGTTAATGATCTCAAATCATTTTTTTGGAAAGCAACAGAATTTAAACAAGTGTTAAAATACCTGATTGTTGAGGCTCCTCAGGTTGCATGGCACTGTACCAAATGTGTGTTGCGTGTTTGGGAGATGGAGAAACTTATGGAAGCTGGGTGACCTACCTTCAAGTACCTCAACGCTTGCAGTGGAGAGAGTGAGGTGACTTCGTTTTCAGTGGAATGAGATACCCTGTTCCATGAGATAGTACTAGGAGGAATTGTGATTTTTTTTTTCTTTACTGTGGTCCAGAGAACATGAAGTAAACAAAAGTTTCCCAGCTACAGTCTGGCATTGTCAGATATTTGTAGGCTTTTGGATTTCAGCAGTGATTTGTCCTCCTGCATCCTGCTTACAACCTCTGCCACTTAGCAGGAGCTCTCCCCCTTTGCCAGACCGACACAGGAAACAGAAAATTCCTCTCTGGACATGGACCATGCATGCGATGTGTGTGAATGGCAAAAAGAATGGACATGAGTTACCTTGTCTGAGCCTGGTAACAAATAGGCTCTGATCCATGGAGTACCACTGAGGTGAACAATGAACAAATGAACACATGGGTATATAATATGCACAATGATGCTAAGGGAAGAAGCACGAAAGTACTTGAGTTGGGAGAGAGACATATACGAGTGTAGCCCAGGAACTCCCCCATAAATCTCTCTGTGAGCACTTATTCCCTGTTAATTACACACTTGCACTGTTGGTTATTTTTTTTCAGGTGTGAAAATATAGAAACTTGTCAGTTTTGAATGGTATGTATCTTGTCTGCACCGCTGGAGTTTGATATTACTGCCATTGGATTTTTGCATTTCTGTCCTTCAATGAACTGTGAGTTCCAAGAGGGCATTGTCTATGTTCTATTTAAGTTTGGACCCCAGAGATCAGTACAGGACCAGGGACGTAGCAGATGCTTAGTAAATATTTGATAAATGTAATCATGCTGTCTTGGAACTCACAATCCAGGGGGTGAAGTAAACCAGCCCTTTTTGCACAACCTTCGGTGGAGGGCTGGAGTTTTTTTTTTTTTTTTTTTTTTTTTCCTGTTTTTTACTTTTCCTATCTCTTGAGGGCTGTTTTGAAATTTTCCAGTCTCTTACCGACTGATATTTTGAAAAACATAAATGCAAAGCACAAGGCCTAACTTTTTATTATTAAATCTACAGACATAAACTTCATCTGTCAAATTGCTAAATAAGTTTTAAAGGATTTTTTTCTTTTTCTCATTGCAGACTGGTAACAGTTTGCGGACTGGCAGCAATCCATGAACCACATGTACCATGGAAATATATACAAATACACAAATAATGTGCAGGTGTTGTTAAAATGCTGTTGAGTGAAATAAAGCCCAGCAGTGGAAGAGAGAATGATGGAGTTGGAGGGTGGTGGCACTGCTTTTGAAGGAAGGCAGAGGGGTTTCTCTGATAACATGAGATTTGAGCAGAGAAATGGGATGAAGTGAGAGTGTGAGCCTTGTAGGTATCACAGGAGAGTTTCAGGGAAAGGAAACCATATGAACATAGGCTCTGAGCCAAGATTCATGCTGTGTCATAGGAGTAGAGGTTGGTCAGATTACCACAGCCTATTAGATCATGAAAAAAACTTAAGATTTTATTCTAAGTCTTTGGAGGGTTTTGAGCAAAGGAGTGACATGCTTTACAAATATGGCCATACTGGATGCTTGTTGGGGAATAGATTACAAGAGGGAACATTAGGAGGCTCTTACAATAATCTATAGGACAAATGATGGTTGTTTGGCTAGGGAGGTAGCAGTGGAGATGGTGAGAAGCGGTTACAGTGTGAATTGATCTTGAAGGCAGTATTGATGATTGGATACAGAGTGTGAGGAAAAGGGGGTCAAGGCTGACTCCAAGGATGTGAGAGCAAACGGCCAACTGGTGCTGCCATCGATTGACATTAGGTGGTCTGAGAGGGCAGTGGGTTTTATAGTTGGAGTATGGGTAAGAATCATTCTGGACATGTTAAATTTGGGATACTTAGTTGACATATAAGGAAAATGTTGAATAAGCAGTAGGATTTATGATACTGAAGCATAAGAAAGTAGTAAAACTGAAGATGTAAAATTGAAAGTCATCAATATATGGATGGAATTTAGTGCCACGGGACTGAATGAGATCATGTTGGAAGTGAGCACAGATAGAGAAGTAAATAGGTCTAATGCTTAACTCCTTGGGCTCTTCCACATTTAAGAGATCTGAAAGATGAAGGGAGTAGAGGAGAATGAAAAGGAGTGGTCACGTGAGGATAAGGTCACCACATTAACTGTGCAATTTACTCAACAAGTCTTGAGTTCAGTGTGCTCTGTAACAGAATAATATTTTGGAAAGCTTTCCATGCCTAAAAACTGGTTAGAATTTCAGAAAAATTACCTTCATGCTTAAAGGAGTAAACTCTCCACCATGTTTCAAACCCAGCTACCCAGAATCATTTACCCCTTAGGAGTATCAGATAACTGAATGGCTACTTTCAAATTTTACCTTTAAAAGACATATTACAGTATACAAAATATTTTCCTATAAACCGTCTCCCCGAGCTTTACAACAACCCTCCCAGGTAAGCAGAGCATTTCTTCCAATCTTCATTTTATCGATAGAGAAACTAAGGAGGCAGATGATGAGGCTAGTCAGTGGCGGACCTGGATCTAGGTCCTAAGCCTTTCCCCCCACGTGCCCAGGGCTTTTACAATACTGTCCTCCCTCTTGTAGAAATGATACTGTACTCTGTGGTCGCTGGAGAGTCCATAGCCTTTAGGTCCAATCAGGATCTATAGTGTTGTTTCTTTGGGAAAATAGATTTCAATTTATAAGCAATTGAAATTTATAAACAGTTGGAATCTAGCCTGGTGATAAGTTAGAGACTGTCTCTATTTCTCTGTGTTAGCACAGTACCTCGCTTTCCAAACAAGCACTGTTTCTGAGGAACACGTTAATTTCTTTTCTCTCCCAGCCCAGTTCTCCCTTCAGGAATCCTCTTTTCAGTCACTGGCATCCCCCAAATTAGAAACATCTGTCATTTAAGGCTGTACCTTCTTTATCTCCAGCATCTCATGAGTTACCAATGCAGCCCATTCTACCTCCGACATGCTTCCAGCTGTCCCCTTCTCTGTGCCAGTGCCCTGGCTTCAGCCCTCCCCATCTCTTACCTTGTGAGACTGCAGTAGCCTTCTCACTGGCCTGCCTGCCACCTGGCTTCTTGCCTCTAATCTACTTTCCACAATCCAGCCAAAGGGCTTTCTAAATGCAAATCTAGTCCTATTAAAAACTGACCTTATTTAAAAGCCTCTAGTGCTTCCAATTGCTCTTGGGATAAGATCCAAGCTCTTTAGAACGGCATACCAGGACCTTCGGAATTTGCACATGGGATACAAAAATGAAAAAAATGCAGTCCCATCTTCTGAGCCTACTGTTTGATTAGGGAGACTAATGCATACACATATAATTTTCACGCACTATGTTATGCACATAGTTATGTGCAAATATAAACAAAGAACTATAATAAAGTGTGATATTTGTAATACTTCTATTATCATGTAGGACGTAGCATTACAAGAGAGAAGTTCAGCTTGTTAAGAGAGCATTCTCTGAAGTCATCTTTTTACTTAGTATACCCACTCTGTGCAGCAAAATTTAACACATATTGTCTGGCAGGTTCCTGTCAATGCAGGCATAGGCTTACCTTACACAATACCTAGATGGGTTCTTTCATTTGGGACTTTGAAAAAGAACAAAAGGCCTTGTTGAAAATGTCTTCTTGTGGAGAATTATGTATTTTTTACTACACAGTCCTACTCAAGTATAATTCTGAATACTATTTTGCAGGGTTCTGATATTCATCTCTAGTTCTCCTTCATGAAAAAACTCTAAGCCAGTGGAACCAAAAAAAAAAAAAAAGTAACTTTGCTGTTTGCGTTGTTCCAGTTCTGCTTTTCCTCTCCTATGTGTCCTTCTGGACTGAGATGCTTCTTTCTCCTTTCAGGGCTCTTCACTAAATATTTTCAAAGTTCTTAGACTTTGCTTATGTATTTGTTTGAAGGAAGTTGTTGTTGTTTTTAAATCAATTCATTTTTGTGTTTCTGTTCTTCATATCTTAGAAGGCCATCACCCAGTGTTTCTATGAATGGTCATGGTGCCATAATACTAGAGTGTGTGCTTTAAATCACTATACATGAGAGAGTAAATTCCTGTTCTGACTATGAGCTGAGAAAGGCTTCCCCATGTGCAGTACACCTGGCACCACCTGAGTGACCTCATTACATTTCTGCAGGACAGCGGTAGCTCGGGGGAATTAATCCTTAATCTAGCATCTCCCATTGTCCATTGCTTAAAACATGTGTGCTGAGAAATGCCCAGTGAAAAAAAGGCTTAGAGTCCAATAACCCTGGAAAACTCTACGTATTTGATGTAAGGCATATACAACATCTTAGAGGTATCAATAAATGAAGCAGTAAAGAAACATGTTTAACCCGATGTTTACCAAGCTTACTTGACCATAGACCATAAACCTCTTTCTGTGTTGCATCTATTAATAGTCATTAGAAAAATGATGATGTCCTCACTTTGGGTTACATGCCAATAGCACTTGTCACTTATAATTTCTTTTTTCAACATTTTATTATAAAGGCTTTCCAATTTACAACAAAATTGAAAGCAATGTACAACAAAGGAAATATCCCCAGCGTCTAGATTTTATAATTAACATTTTTTTATGTCTGCTTTATCTATTATTTCTCTTCTCCCACTAGATTGGCTTGCCTCGATGATGATTAATCTGATTTATCTTTATTTCATCAGTACTTAGCAGAGTACCAGGCACCTATTGGTAACCAACAGATGTTTGTTATGAGTGAGTGAGTGAGTGAGTGAGTGAATGTATTATTTTATTCCTTTAGACATCTTCCTAGCACATCCGAGAGACGAGTTTCAAAGGACATGAAAGACTAGACACAGTGTCCCATGGCCTTTCTAAGTTTGAACAAATGTTCACATAAGAGAAGGCACAGTTCCTGAGATAGGCCTTCTCTTGGGACAGAGGTGGGATCCTGCAACCTGACAACCATGAGCTGACGAGTAGCCCGGGGTCTCCGAGCTCATCTCTGTACATAGAATTCATTTGAATTCATTTAATTCATTTAAGAGACACAGCTTTTGCCAGGCCGGTGAGCTCGGATGAATGAATTCAAGACTGGTCTGCCAAGTCTTGTTCACGTGTTGGATTCTCCTCCTTTTACAGGTTTCTTGCTTTTTGAGATCTTGGTGTCTTCTTAATTACCAAAGACTTTTAATTTCCACTCTGATTTTATCTGCCCTCATCTGTCATTCCTGGAAACCTAATCCTTGGTTTGTCTGATCCACTTTCTTCATTTGTAACTGCAGATGGAAACCAGTTATTTAATAGGTCTTTGGTCCTTATATCCCCTAGTGTCTGGTTACCTACCACAGGTCCTAAGAAAGCAGCTGCCTTTCTCCTCTTGTTTCTTTTCTGGGTTTGAATCAGCAAAACTAACATCTACAAAACCTTTATTTTCCTCAATTTTTAAATTTGCTTCACTTTCCCTTCCAATACATTTCGTTCTAACTTTTCTAAAGTTCTTTCTCTCCTCTTCCTCTTTTTTTCCCTATTCTTTGACCACCCCTTTTGATTTTCTTTCTCTGATGGAAAAGAAGTCAGTGCTGTGTAAGTGTAGAAGAAACAGGGTTGAGGGTTATAACCAAATCAATAAAGTATATTGAATGAGCCTTCAGTACTCAGGCTAAGGCTTGCCATTTATTTTATCAAACATAATTTTCAGTGCCCGGTTTCCAAACACAGCCCAGGTTCCCCATAGCCTTGTATTTGCTGTGTCAGTTCCTCCATTTGGATACTGCTTCTGATTCATTCTATTTCATTCTTGTCAAAATAGGACTCTTGCTTCAAAATTCCATTACAAATCCTCCCTCCAGTGTGAAGTCTTCCTTGATTTTCCATCAGTGTAGAAACTCATCCCTTGCTCTTTGAACATTCTTTATACTTAGTTGTGACCTCTCATTTGACACATATTCAGTGTCATGTCTATAAACGATGTAAGTGCATTTTATTTTGCAAAAGTTTTAAAAACCATAGTTAAATCATTACTTAAAAAAACCACATAACTACATATGCTCAGTGATACACAGTTCAAAATATTGAAAATAAGTCTTTCCTACTCTAGGTACCCTGGACAACGGTTTTCGATCTCTTTTGTATCCCTCTAGGTATTTTCTGTGCATTTTTAAAATACACGTGATAGGCATATTACATGCATTGTTCTGTACTTTGCCTTTTAAACTTAATATTTCATATATTGAAGCTCATTCTTTATCAGTTGTAGTGCCTCCTTTTTAATGGCCTCATAGTGTTCCGTTGTGGATATTTGTAGATATTTAGGGTGTTTTCAGTGTATTTCAGTGAACACTATACTTTAGGATAAACCCTATGAAAATATATGTATATATTTTCACTTCGTTGGTTTGTTTTATTGAGGTAAAATTTATATATAGTGAAATGCTTATATATTAAGTGTGCAATTTGATGAGTTTTGAGAAATGTATATACCCATGTTACTCACCACTCTAATCAAGATGTTAAGCATTTTCATCACCCCAAACTTCCTTTGTGCCTTTTTTAGTCAATCCTTATGTCCCTAGTAGACACTTACTTCTAACTGTAGATGAGTTTTGCCTATTCTTGAACTTCATATAAATGGAATCATACAGTATGAAAACTTCTACTCACTAGGTAGTATTACATTTTATAAGTATATCACAACTTTACCCATTCTCTTCTTGATGGACGTTTCAGTCATTTACAATTTGAGAATATTATTAATAAAGCTGCTAAGAACATTCTTGTAAAATTTTATATGTAAACATGTAGAATAGAACTTCTAGGTCATAGGCTAACTGTATGTTTAACTTTGTTATAAACTGCCGAACAGTTTCTACATTCCCACCAGCAATGTGTGAGAGTTCAAGTTTTTCCACATTTTCAACAATGTTTGGTGGTGTTATTTTAAATATTATTTACTTGAGTGAATATGAAATGGTATCTCACTGTGGTTTTAAATTGCATTTCCTTGACAGCTAATGGTTTTGAGTACCTGTTGATGTGCTTATTGGCATATATATTTCTATTTTTGTGAAATGTCTGTTTAAGGGTTTTTTTTTTGCCATTTAAAAAATTGGGAAAGTTTATCTTTTTGCTATTGATGTGAGTGCTTTTAAAAATATTTTCTAGGTACCAGTCTCTTGTCAGGTATATTTTTTTGTGAATATTTCCTCCCAGTCTGTGGCTTCTCTTTTTTATTTTCTCATCAATGTTTTTTGAAGAATAGATGATTTTATTTTTCTGAAATTTAGTCTTATCAATATCTTTTCTTTTATGATTATAGTATATTGTGTTCTTATTAAGAAATATTTTCATGCCCCAAGTTTGTAATCCTATTACTCCACGTTTTCCTCCAGATAGCTTATAGTTTGACTTTACATTTAGGTCAGTGATCCATCTCAAATTAATGTTTGTGTATGGTGTGAAGGAGGTTTTGAAGTGCTTTTTATTCCCATATATATATATATTTTTTAATTTTTTTTTCAACATTTATTTATTTTTGGGACAGAGAGAGACACAGCATGAACGGGGGAGGGGCAGAGAGAGAGGGAGACACAGAATCGGAAACAGGCTCCAGGCTCTGAGCCATCAGCCCAGAGCCCGACGCGGGGCTCGAACCCACGGACCGCGAGATCGTGACCTGGCTGAAGGCGGACGCTTAACCGACTGCGCCACCCAGGCACCCCTCCCATATATTTTTTAAAGGTTTTTCATTCCAATTAGTTAACATACAGTGTTACATTAGTTTCAGGTGTACAATATAGTGATTCAACACTTTTATACATCACCCTGTGCTCATCACAAGGGCATTCCTTAATATCCATTACCTATTTCATCCATCCATCCATCCCTCCCTCACCCCCCACTCATTTCCCCTCTGGTAACCATCAGTTTGTTCTCTATACTTAAGAGCCTTTTTCTCAGTTTGCCTCTCTCTCTCTCTCTCTTTTTTTTTCCCCCCATGCTTATTTGTTTTGTTTCCCAAATGCCACACATGAGTGAAATCGTGTGGTATTTGTCAATGGAATATTATTCAGCCATAAAATAATGAAGTCTTGCCATTTGTAATGATGTGGATGAAGCTACAGAGTATTATGCTAAGTGAAATATTCCCATATCTTTTTAAAGTTGTTCCAGCAACTTGTTGAAAAGCCATTCTTTTCTCATTGAATTACATTGGCATCATTATTGAAATCAACTGTCCATTTATTAATGGGTCCGTCTTTGGGTCCTCTGTTCCATTTTTCTTTAACTCTCTTTATGCCAATACTATACAGTCTTGATTATAATCCCCCAACTTAGTTCTTTAGCTTCAAGATTGTTTTGTTTAGTCTAGCTTTGTCTTTGCTGTTCCACAAAAATTTTGGAATTAAAAAAAAAACATTGCATTAAATTTATAGATCAACTTAGGGAATCTATCCTCTTAACAAAATAGAGTTTTCTAATCCATTGAACATGGTAAATCTATTCATGCAATGCATAATTTCCCTCAGCAGTGTTTAGCAGTTTGCAGTTTAGAATTTGTTCCCCAGGATTGTGTTTTTAAATTGTATCTTTTAAATATATATTTTCAAATTGTGTGCCAAATACCTACCAACAAAATAGGAGAGTTTCCCTATTTTCACATCCCCTGAAAAAGACAGATTTTTAGAAGAGGTTTTATTTTTTTTCCAGCTGAATGCTATCTCATATTAGTTGTAATTTGAATTTATTTTATTGTGAGTTTGAACATATTTTCATATGTCTGAAAATTTTATACTTCCTTTATTGTGAGCATGTTCGTGTTCTTGGTCAACTTTTATATTAGACTGTAGGTCATTTTCTTGATTTTCAGAAGCTCTCTTTATATGCACAAAAAAATAACCTTTGCGGGTGTTATTTATCCCTCCCCCATTTTTGTCTCTTAACTTTATTGTTTATTTAGTATACAAAAATTTTTAAAGAACATAGCAATCTTTCATGATTTCTGGGTTTCATATCATACTGAGGATATTTCTACTCTAAGATTATTTTAAAAGTTCTATGTTTTCTGTGTGGAATTTTGTGGTTTCAGTTTTTATAGTTAAGCCTTTATTCATCTGTAATTTATTTGTGGTAAGGTACCATGTAAAACATTTATGTGGAGAGTTCTTATTTTCTCTAGAAGTTACTCATTTATTGAATTAATCCGTCATATCCCTATGTGACCACATCATTATATACTAAATTCCTGTATGTATTTTTTTTTTCTAAACTCTCTATTCATGCACAAGTACACACCAATTTCATTATGCTGGATTAAAATATGTTTGAGCGGCACCTAGGTGGCTCAGTCAGTTAAGTGTCTGATTTTGGCTCAGGTCATGATCTCACAGTTTGTGAGTTTAAGCCCCTCGTCGGTCTCTGTGCTGACAGCTCAGAACCTGGAGCCTGCTTCGGATTCTGTGTCTCCCTCTCTCTGCCCTTCCCCTGGTTGCGTGCTAGCTCGCTCTCTCTCTCTCTCTCTCTCTCTCTCAAAAATAAATAAATGTTAAAAAATATTTTAAAAAGTAGAGAATAATAAAGTTAATTTGTATAGTCAAGCAAAATAGTCTTTTATAATCTTTTAAACTCTTCTATTTGTAGTCAATTCCTCATCCTAATTTTCCATTTATATACTTCTGTTTCCCCCATCCTGTTTTTAAGAACTAAATGAACTAATGGTTTATCTTTTTTAATCACTTTATTATATGTAATTAACACACCATACAATCTACCCATTTAAAGTTTTCAAATAGTTTTGAGTGTATTCAGAAAGTTGTGCAACCATCCCCACAATTTTAGAACATTTCATCACATCAAAATGAAATCATATATTCATTAGCATCACTTCCCTATTTCTCTCCAACCTTCCCCTACTTCCAGTGCCTAGGTAACCACCAAACTACTTTCTGTCTCTATAAATTTGTCCATTCTTGACATTTCATATAAATGGAATGCAGTATATGGTCTTTTGTGACTGGCTTCGTTCAGTTAACATCATATTTTCAACTT
This sequence comes from Herpailurus yagouaroundi, assembly GCF_014898765.1. Lineage (NCBI taxonomy): Eukaryota > Metazoa > Chordata > Mammalia > Carnivora > Felidae > Herpailurus > Herpailurus yagouaroundi. The sequence continues at coordinate 31,031,756 of NW_024412401.1, forward strand.
TTATCCATCTTGTACATGTATCAGTACATCAGTCTTTCTTATTGCCAAATAATATTCATTTTATGTATATACCACATATTATTTATCTATTCTTTAGCTGTTTCCACTGTTGGCTATTAGGAATAATGCTACTATGAACATTTGTGTACAAGTCTTTTTGTGGACATATGTTTTCATTTTTTCTTGGGTAGATACCTAGGAGTGGAATTGTTCAAATCATATGTAACCCTATGTTTACATCTGAGAAACTGCTAAGCTTCTTTCTAAAGTGGATGCATCATTTTAAATTCCCATAAGCAATGTATGAGGGTCTCAATTTCTCCACCTATTTGTTTACACTTGCTTGTGTCTCTCTTTTTTATAATAGCCATCCTAGTGAGTATGAAGTGACATCTCACTGTGGTTCTAATTTGGTGTCCCCATAATGGCCAGTGATGTTAAGCACTTCTTAGCTTTCCAGCCATTTGTATATATTGTTGGGAGAAATGTCTATTCAGATCCTTTGCCCATTTTTATTTGGCTTGTCTATTAACTGTTAAAATTATTATATATGAATATATATATCATTAAGTTATAAGGTTATCTACTTGAATATATAATTTACACATAACATCTTCTCTGTATATAGTATATATAGTTATATTTTGTGTCTTAGTTTTAGTTTTTTATACCTAATATATGACTTGCCCTATTTACATTAATAGCTTTATACATCAGTCTTAATTTTGAATAAAACCATGTAGAATGCATTCTTTTTAAATGATTCTTTTTAAAAATATTTTTTTCAAATAATCTGTGTTTTTATTTTTTTGTTTTTTGGTTTTTTTATTATTTTTTCTCTTTTTCAAATAATCTGTGTTTTTAAATAAATTGTTCAGGTTTATAATCTGTTTTAAGTTCTATTATATTCATTATTATAACTTTGATAATATACTTAATTCTCTATTTCTTAAAGACAGTATCTATTAAACAATGATGAAAGTACCTTTATTCTCCTACCTTTATTCAGTTTTCTTTTTTGGTTCTTCTGGTGTTTAAATATATATACATATATTTATATATAAATGTAATATATTTATATGTGCTATATATTTATAGGCTATGTATATGCTATTTATATTATCTCTACACTGCAATAGTTTACAACATTTATTTTACACTATTTTACTACTATTTACAAAATATGTAGAATATTATGTATTTTACACTATGATAGTGTAAAAGGATTTTACAAAAATCCTTGTAAAATATACCAGATTATACAAGTCTAGAATTGTTTTAGACTTAGGTTTGTGGTTACCTGAATCCAATGACCACTGCCAGACTTCTTGTAATAGTTTTACAATGCTTTTCTTAATTAGCTTAGGTTTTTCCTCTCTATATAATTTATACATACTTTGGGTTATAAGTTCAAAATGTTTTTCTCTTGTCTTTATACATAAATTATTCAAGTTTTCCTCTAGGATTTCTTAAATTATTTTTTTAGTGTTTTTATTATTTATTTTTTAGAGAGAGAGAGAGAAAGAGAGCACGCAGTGGAGGGACAGAGAGGGAGACACAGAACCAGAAGCAGGCTCCAGGCTCTGAGCTGTCAGTACAGAGCCTGACGTGGGGCTTGAAATCATGAACCATGAGATCATGACCTGAGCTGAAGTTGGACACTTAACTGACTGAGCCACCCAGGCGTCTCCTCTAGGATTTTTTAAACATAGTGTTACTGTATTCTGTTCTTGAAAATTGCCATTGAG